>NC_091135.1:53277753-53588904 GCF_041381155.1 Argopecten irradians | reverse complement strand
TTACCGTAAATGCTAACATCAGGTGTTTTATGGTCTATTAATTTCATTGTTTTTATCAAGGCCCTGTCTCTTTTCATTAAGTGGAATCTCTTGTCCATTTATAGTGCTATCTCACTGAAACATGCGGCAAGACCACATTCCCCGCGGTATTATGACTGTACGCACTCGGTTTTGTCATTGATCATTAAAAATATCATATTCTAGTGGGACGTCATTAAACGTTTGGTAAATGCCGCTCTGGATCCATATATTACATGTACAATAGAATATGTGGGCGGATTAGTTAGTAGCTTTTTGCTAGACGCATGTTTCGGTCGACACCCGGTGTAAACATGTTCTCCTAGGAAGAGATGTGAGCCATTATAACATAACTGTATAATGATGAGCTGCAGTAGTTCTAATCACCATGAATTTATTCGGACAGTATGTTACCACTTCAGAGAAATAAATCAAAATCTTGCAATCGGGATATTTTGTAGTCAACAGCATGACTGATTTCTATTTTTGATAGAAAATTTGATATGAAGTCTTAATTTTCCTAGTTATTCGTTGCCTATATTTTCTTTTCTTTGGGGGATATTATATAGCTAGAATTCGACCTGTATACATGTCTTTAGGCTGCAGCACAGAACATTTTCAGCTCACCAATTTTAATGCGCGTTATCTCAGGCTTTCCGTTGAGCGCGTTTTCTTATACGGAGATACTCTGCTATGATTCGGAGCGCTTAACATTCAGTAAATGCAACAGAACCACATGTTCTGCCGTTGTCAGCATAATTTGCCTGTGTGGGATGTGCAGATCTCGTGCCCTTGAAGATATTTTTATATAGCAGATTTCAGCAAAAACAACACGCTCACACGATACAAAAATGTAACTCGTATTTCATTAATATTAGTTGTTGATAGGGCGTTAGGCATAAGAAATGGAACAGAATAAGAAAACCACATTGATATAAAACATGTAGACACGAATACGTAGTTAATCAGCCCAGTTAATTTCATTGCAAACACAAAATTACATTTTTGACATTTTTTGCTAAGGACTTTGTATATTCATTTCCGTGTGAACAGAAAATAGCAGATACTAGCCCTGTAACACGCACATAAGTTCCGAGCAAGATGTTAATCAAGCGTCCGTGTGACATGGATAAGAACCTTGCAAAGCTTTTAAGTTGGAAAACTATTGGATCAATTTCACAGAAAATCCCCCGTGTCCTACCACAATTATTTAATCAGAGATGCAGGACCTCCGGTCCATGCTAGCTTTGTAAGGCATCACTTTTTCTGTACCAGGTTTATAAAAGAAAAACCGTGGTACCACGATCGTGTTGTCGACGTCACATATTTCGTTTAGAAACATTGATCTATTGAAAAAAAATACTACCGGTTTGAGACACGATTTATTCTACAATCGATATGTGATACAAACTGGGAGTCCTAAGAAAGAAAATTGACCTACATTTGTAAGAACGTGTTACAGAATTACTTCCATATGTATCTGGTCTCTTACCTCTGGGTCACGGTATAAGACATTACAATCACTTAATCGCGTTGCATTTCTTCATACGATTAACCAACAACAAACCAATGGCATACATTACTATATTTTATATCTTTGTGTTAATTTCAAAAAGTTCCAAAGTATGCTTTTATTCAATAGTTTTTCAGTTAGTAGGAAAAGTTTAATTTTTGTATTTCTATTTCAGGATTTGAAAAACCAAGTACTTACGACCAACGCATGGCTAAGAATAGTATGTATATTGCAACGTCATCACTTTTTTTAACGCGGTTTATTTTTATGAAATCTATCTGCAGTGTTGTTCATATTTATTCGCGGATATGTTACATTTATTCGATGGTAAGTTGTGCTGTCTATAAAATTTGAAGCAGGCTTTAAACATTTGCCTTTAAGGGGCATATAATTAGATTTGATTTTTATTCGTATATAATAAATATCATGATTAAAAGTAAAGAGATAATTCCTTAAAATATTACTTTGATTACCATGTACCCGATCTAGTTACTACATTGTTCTTAATGCGCTCATCATGTATAAATTGATTACCATTATTGGTGTAGAATATTCATTTTGAATGACTTTAATCATTTTGTTTCTTTATCATGTAGACTTGGCATGATGAGTTTTTACACTGGAATAAGACTAAGTACGGAGGTCTGACAGAAATACTGGTATCTAGGAACGAGGTGTGGACACCGGACTTACTGGTAGAGAATACGTAAGTAAATAATATATAACTTATCTCAAACTCCAAATGGTAAAATCATTGTTGTATTGTTATTATCAGTGTGTTTTTTCTTGTTTGTCTATATGTTTATAGTTTTTATAATCATTTTTATAAAGAAGGAGAATCATCAGCCTTTTATATACAATATGCTTATACACTATTAGTATCATAATTGCGATTATCATTTGCATCACAATTGCTCATTTAAAAAACGAAAACGCCGAGATGAAATTAGAGAAGAGATAAAACGGTGGTAAATGAAACCTAGAATTGTGAAGCTGCCTGACCATTAGCTATATAACTTTCTTTCTGTGTCAGTAAAAATATGGTTTTTAAATAGTTGATCGCTCCCTATATGTCATATCATTTCTCATTCGCATTTTCAAAAGTTTGACCTCTTGGAATAAAGCCTATCAATCTTTCTTTTAATCCTATGGATGTTTCCTCCTACATGGATGTACATTTATAGCACAGCTTTCTGAACGTTTATCCGTAATAAGAATAGTTTCATCTGGAATTTGTGTATTGCTGTTAAATGTTATTTCATCGCATAAAATGTGTTCATTTTTAATGAGATCTACCAATAACATATCTAAAACAATGGTAGTCTAGTTAATCAACAACATCCATATCTAAAAGTAGTGATTGACTTCTTCGTTCTCGCTTAATCATGCTATTATGACAATTACTTCGATATCTCCAGACAATGTGGTATAAACGTGTCTATATAGCGTTATTGGTTCCGAAAGAGACACAACAATAAACATCATAATATTACATTATAAACGGAAACAGAGGTCAACCTAAAGGACGATTTATACTCGTCAGGTATAAGCACCAAGATATGTTTTAATTGACCAATATTTAAAATAATTTAAGGACATGATGAAAATTATATCAATATATCATATTGGCAGCGCAAATATAAGTGCACTCGTTCTATACAGTTCAATTCGAGGCCACGGTGGCGAGTGCCGACAAATGACTACAATATCTCCACCTCTGGGTGGCGTATTCGAATATCACATGTGGAACAGTTGCCTTGTAAAGACGTGTGGGTGTTTCTCTCTGGGTGCTCCGTCTTTCCTCGATCCATCATCTAAACCTGGCATGTCCTTAAATAGCCTTGTCTGTTGATAGGATGTTAAACTAATAAAACTAAACAAAATGCTCACCAAATTACTACTAGTCGCAGATGATACTATTTGAGTAGAAGCTAGTTAGTTTGTATCTGGTATTGTTGAAAACAACTTCCAAAAAACTACTCGCAGATGATATTATTTGAATAGAAGCTAGTTGGTTTGAATCTGGTATTGTAGAAAACATCTTCCAAAAAAGACCAAAGACAAAATGACGATTGACCAATTCGGACATCTAGGTAGATGTTTGACCAAAGGCTTTTCCAATAAATCGGTCCTCTGCCAGTAATACCAGGTGGACGCTTGATAATAAGCCTCGAAATGAGAAAATAATTAAGCGTCACAAATGATACTGATTTGATAACGGATACAGCTAATGATTCCCTAATCAAATAGAACGACATTAATCTGGATAGACGGACATACCAGCCTTATCAGTGTCCAGTTTGTATTGGTGGCCGACATCTCAGAGTCAACAGATACAGACTTTATATATTGGTACTACGTACGATGCAGTTAAAATGCTTCTGTTATCGGAACAAAGACCTTCAAACCTACGATGACAACAATAGGCTGTAGCCAATATAGTGATATGATTACAAAGAGTGTGTGATGTAAATACGAAGGGAGTGGTCTGGGCAAACGGGATGGTCAGTTTTCAGTATGATAGAAACATCAGTTTTACCAGTAATGGAACTCGGTAGGGTGTTGAACGAGTTACAATAGTGACATTCAGATAGTAAGTTGACGAGCAAAGAGCTCCATAGCACATATTTATAACACCCACCTGCTTCATTTAGCAGGAAAGAACTACCCCAAGATCATTTTTATATAATTTTTAAAAAAGAAAGTGGGATGCATTGAAACCAGAACGAAAATGCAAACATTGTTTGGAAAACATAATAAAGGGATTTGGAGGTTATTTGTTAACAAATAAAACCTGTGCTACAGTACATTTGCTCATTGGTCGTGAAATCGACATTCGAGAGAATAGTAATCTTATTCCAAAACGTACATTACCCCTTACGGTTTTGGATAGAATTTGTTATAACCGTGCTTTAATATCACCACAAAAAAGTAAAACAACTACAAAGCTATACTTTACAAATAACATTCCTTAAGATAATCAAAAGTATTAAAGGACATACATGCACGTGTATAACGGCATTTCAAATTCGTGGAAGAAAGTTGTCACAATCTACCTGACACCTGCCTCACCTAGTGTGACGAATGTCTCACCTAGTGTGACTAATGTCTCAACTAGTATGACTAATGTCTCACCTAGTGTGACTAATGTCTCAAGTATAGTATGATATGCTCACCAGTTGACCTGTCTCACCTAGTATGACTAGTCTCACCTAGTATGACTAATGTCTCACCTAGTATGACTAATGTCTCACCTAGTATGACTAATGTCTCACCTAGTATGACTAATGTCTCACCTAGTATGACTAATGTCTCACCTAGTATGACTAATGTCTCACCTAGTATGACTAATGTCTCACCTAGTATGACTAATGTCTCACCTAGTATGACTAATGTCTCACCTAGTATGAACTGTCTCACCTAGTATGACTAATGTCTCACCTAGTATGACTAATGTCTCACCTAGTATGACTAATGTCTCACCTAGTATGACTAATGTCTCACCTAGTATGACTAATGTCTCACCTAGTATGACTAATGTCTCACCTAGTATGACTAATGTCTCACCTAGTATGACTAATGTCTCACCTAGTATGACTAATGTCTCACCTAGTATGACTAATGTCTCACCTAATGCTTAGTATGACTAATGTCTCACCTAGTATGACTAATGTCTCACCTAGTATGACTAATGTCTCACCTAGTATGACTAATGTCTCACCTAGTATGACTAATGTCTCACCTAGCATGACTAATGTCTCACCTAGTATGACTAAACTAATGTCTCACCTAGTATGACTAATGTCTCACCTAGTATGACTAATGTCTCACCTAGTATGACTAATGTCTCACCTAGTATGACTAATGTCTCACCTAGTATGACTAATGTCTCACCTAGTATGACTAATGTCTCACCTAGTATGACTAATGTCTCACCTAGTATGACTAATGTCTCACCTAGTATGACTAATGTCTCACCTAGTATGACTAATGTATCACCTAGTATGACTAATGTCTCACCTAGTATGACTAATGTCTCACCTAGTATGACTAATGTCTCACCTAGTATGACTAATGTCTCACCTAGTATGACTAATGTCTCACCTAGTATGACTAATGTTCACCTAGTATGACTAATGTCTCACCTAGTATGACTAATGTCTCACCTAGTATGACTAATGTCTCACCTAGTATGACTAATGTCTCACCTAGTATGACTAATGTCTCACCTAGTATGACTAATGTCTCACCTAGTATGACTAAACCTAGTATGACTAATGTCTCACCTAGTGTGACTAATGTCTCACCTAGTATGACTAATGTATCACCTAGTATGACTAATGTCTCACCTAGTATGACTAATGTCTCACCTAGTATGACTAATGTCTCACCTAGTATGACTAATGTCTCACCTAGTATGACTAATGTCTCACCTAGTATGACTAATGTCTCACCTAGTATGACTGTCTCACCTAGTATGACTAATGTCTCACCTAGTATGACTAATGTCTCACCTAGTATGACTAATGTCTCACCTAGTATGACTAATGTCTCACCTAGTATGACTAATGTCTCACCTAGTATGACTAATGTCTCACCTAGTATGACTAATGTCTCACCTAGTATGACTAATGTCTCACCTAGTATGACTAATGTCTCACCTAGTGTGACTAATGTCTCACCTAGTATGACTAATGTATCACCTAGTATGACTAATGTCTCACCTAGTATGACTAATGTCTCACCTAGTATGACTAATGTCTCACCTAGTATGACTAATGTATCACCTAGTATGACTAATGTCTCACCTAGTATGACTAATGTATCACCTAGTATGACTAATGTCTCACCTAGTATGACTAATGTATCACCTAGTATGACTAATGTCTCACCTAGTATGACTAATGTATCACCTAGTATGACTAATGTCTCACCTAGTATGACTAATGTCTCACCTAGTATGACTAATGTCTCACCTAGTATGACTAATGTCTCACCTAGTATGACTAATGTCTCACCTAGTATGACTAATGTCTCACCTAGTATGACTAATGTCTCACCTAGTATGACTAATGTCTCACCTAGTATGACTAATGTCTCACCTAGTATGTAATGTTCACAGTTGACTAATGTCTCACCTAGTATGACTAATGTCTCACCTAGTATGACTAATGTCTCACCTAGTATGACTAATGTCTCACCTAGTATGACTAATGTCTCACCTAGTATGACTAATGTCTCACCTAGTATGACCAATGTCTCACCTAGTATGACTAATGTCTCACCTAGTATGACTAAACCTAGTATGACTAATGTCTCACCTAGTATGACTAATGTCTCACCTAGTATGACTAATGTCTCACCTAGTATGACTAATGTCTCACCTAGTATGACTAATGTCTCACCTAGTATGACTAATGTCTCACCTAGTATGACTAATGTCTCACCTAGTATGACTAATGTCTCACCTAGTATGACTAATGTCTCACCTAGTATGACCAATGTCTCACCTAGTATGACTAATGTCTCACCTAGTATGACTAATGTCTCACCTAGTATGACTAATGTCTCACCTAGTATAACTAATGTATCACCTAGTGTGACTAATGTCTCACCTAGTATAACTAATGTATCACCTAGTATGACTAATGTCTCACCTAGTATGACTAATGTCTCACCTAGTATGACTAATGTCTCACCTAGTATGACTAATGTCTCACCTAGTATGACTAATGTCTCACCTAGTATGACTAATGTCTCACCTAGTATGACTAATGTCTCACCTAGTATGACTAATGTCTCACCTAGTATGACTAATGTCTCACCTAGTATGACTAATGTCTCACCTAGTATGACTAGTCTCACCTAGTATGACTAATGTCTCACCTAGTATGACTAATGTCTCACCTAATACTAAACTAGTATGACTAATGTCTCACCTAGTATGACTAACCTAGTATGACTAATGTCTCACTATTGCTCACCTAGTATGACCAATGTCTCATCTAGTGTAATTAATTCCTAGTGACGACTTTCTTGTCGTCTAAAACACAAGGCCACAGTAATCCCTGTCGAACTGATTAACCGACACACTGGCTTCGTCGCATTGCATCAGGTTCCTTCACAATACAACATTGTGTATTATCCGGCGAACATGCAGTCAATCTACTTTGCTAATCTTAATTGCCTATAAATAACAGTTTATCTAGGATAGTGTCAGCGTGTAGAGACGATATATCTATCATAGTCAACATCCAATGGTAGGTGTAGGTATTCTGTAGGAAAGCTTGTCACACGTGACCTTTCGTCGTGCCTGGCTGATGACTTTTTTGACAAACGCATGTTATTTTTGAGTCACATACATATTCTATTTCAGAATTGTCAAAAATGACAGTGTTTGAGAAAATATTAAAAGTAATTTAGTGTCTTTTGTGATAGAAAAAAATGAATAAAAATAACTTGCATATACAAAGAGGATACAAAGGGCATTTCTTGCATATACAAATAAGATAGAAAGGATATTAAGTATTTCTTGGGGATTCCTATTTTTTAACAGAATATTTATAAAACGCTCACATTCACGTTTATATTTGAATATACACAATCTTGTAATAATACTAGATAATATAGAAGTAGTAATAAATAATCTAGTATATATATATATATATATATATATATATATATATATAAAGGATCACTTATTGGAATACCATACAATGTTAATTGATTTAGATTTCCCTACAATTCTTCGCTATTCATGAGCATAGATCATGAATGTGTCATGTTTTTACCTATACATTTATAACCGCTAAGGACAATTACCAAACAGATAGTTTCTGCCACCCCAGCAAATACAGGGTAAAAAGATAATTTGATGCACAACTTCCTTGTCTGAATGATTCTCTAACAACAATAACCAGGAATAAATTATCTTTACGACGTCTAGTTCTTCATCCCAGTAATACCAATGAAGTGTTGAGATATTTTGAGCTTTTTACAGGGCAACGACCGTAAGCTACAAGTCAAATCAATATGTTTTCAATGGTAGAGTAACTGAGAAATAGGAATTGCGAACTAAAATCGAATTAAGCTGCTTAAGGGTAATTGATAGAACAGTTTATTTTATACACAAATCACTTTTACACTTTATAGAGATTCTGCTTATCACCAAAATGAAATTCACTGAGATAATAATCTATTAAAGAGTTTATATCGGTGTTGTGGTACAATAGAGAAGTCTTTTACAGCATATTGCGAATCTAACAAACATTCACAAGGCTCAAAGTAACATATATACATTGTACGCATCAACTTCTTATAAATACATGGATTGAATATAGGTCAAATGTGGAAATAGTTTACAGTGTTTGAAATGTGATATAAGTATACTTCTTAGTTTTTCTAAGCATTTTCTTCGGTTTAAAAATTGTGGATTATGTAAAGATACATGATACATATGTCAGAGAATGATTTTTATGTGACGTTTTGAGGACTAATACAGTATGTGCACTATCATCGTCATCGACAAATGGCCAGACCGCATATTTATCTGATGGTGATGACAGTGTATTTCGCCGGTTTCGTAACATACATCATTACGTAAATTCTGTTTTGCCTTTTTTTAGACATGGCGGGTGGAAGTTACATCAATGAACTGACTGTGTCAATTTAATCAGTTGTACTATTATATCATGGTTTTGTCGCCACACCGTGCCGATGACCTATACCGGTCAGGTTGTTCTATTGTTAGTTAAATGATAATTGGTGCTGCAAAAGCTGTGATAAAATCTGCTTTAAAATAGGCCAATCGTATAGAGAATCAAGATTTGGTTGAAACTTGTAACATTTTGTCATGTAAGTTTTACAAGGAATTATTTTATTTTGATTTGAAAATTATTGTTAAACTATAAGCAGTCTGCCTAATTATCTGATTTACACAGGTACTTGATCATTTTCAGTAAATGACAATAAAATTATGACATTATTTTCCGGAAATGATGTAAAAGCTTTCTAGACATATAGTTCAAAAGGAAGTGATATACATGCTCCACATTTTGATTTTTAAGCATGTTCATCAAATGAAATCGATCGCCTATGCCTCTCTTTATACGAGTCATGAAATAAGCTGTGGTGTCCGGAAGCATTTCAGAAGAATTGCTACTTTACTCCTTTCAGGAAAGCTTCTGAACAAGTATTGACTTTTGGCGCATGCGCTATGGCGTTATAGTCCGACATGTTTTACCGAAATGAGTAGAGCTGTCAACAGCAGCCCCTTAATATCTTTCACTTTCATTTCCTTTTAGTTACTTAGGGCTTCTGAAAATGCAAGCGGTGCCCATGTCACGACTAAAATTGGTTTGGGTATAGTTTAAAACTGACTCGTGTACATAACACAGATAATGTGGTGTCTTAGTTTAGAAAAAAGTTCAATCCTGGCATGATTAAGGAATCCTAAGTGTTCTTTTAGAAATACATGTAAACACAACCAAAGATAGCTTTGACAGAGAAACAACATTACCACAGATCATGTATTTGTAAATATACCATCTATATCTAAATTAAGTATGCCTAGAAGCTACTTATCGTATAGCTGTGGCGAGTTAGAAAACACTCGATTTATACTTAAACGGAAAATCTTAATTTTAGCGAGTCAAAATTTCGCGACATCGCTGTGTGATTTATGTTTAAGTTGTTATTTCGTGGATGATTTTTCACTATTAATGTCCCGCGAAAATGTCATTCCATGGATCAGGAGTGACCGTCCTTTTTGACCTCAGAGGTTGATACCGTCTTGGCGGTTACTTCCGCCGGGATTATATTTTTCGCGACAACATGACTTAGCATAGATAGGTCTGATATAGAAGATATATACGATTCAATAAAATTCTTTAATATTCGTATCTATCATTCAGTAAACATCATTCTCTGGCTGCGTTCATTATTTTCGTGTTCTGTTACATACCAGTAAAATTAAATGAAATGATAGCCTGATTACTTATATTTTTTATATGTCAATATTATAACTTTCATACTTCATTAGATCTGGTGCTTTAAAAGATTATTCAACTTTTTGGTGTTTTGTTTGCAGGGCTTTCGGATACCATCCTCTGGGTATAGACCAAATGTTGATCAGCCTAGACTCGGCAGGGACATTAATATGGGAGCCGGGCATCGTGATGCAAACGATATGTGAGGTGAACATCGCTAAGTACCCGTTTGACAGCCAGAACTGTGCGATACGAGTAATGTCATGGATGCATACCAACAAATCGATGATCGTCGTAGTGGAGAAAAACAGCGTTGACATCACCGGTTACTATCCTAATGGAGAATGGGACCTTTTTACTACATCTGTGAAGGCGTACTCCCCTGAGGACGGATCTTATAACAGCGGGGAAATACTTCCCGGGGCGGAAGCTATCCTGGAACTCAGAAGGAGGCCTGTATACTACATCATATCAACCATACTGCCCATATCAATGTTGTCGCTGTTGAACGTGTTGGTGTTCATGCTGCCAATGAATACAGGGGAGAAGATGACGCTGGCTGTCACCGTGTTACTGTCGTTCACTGTCTTCATGAGTGTTGTTAATGACGTCATGCCTAAAACTTCAAACAGCATTTCCATATTAGGTAAAGTTATAAATATACATACAATTCAAGGCTATCTATGCAAACCACATGGTAAGACTTTTTTTTTTTTTTTTTTTTTTTTTTTTTTTAATTTTTACTAACTTTCAATTAAAATATAACAAATAAAGACTTTTCATCGAAGCCCCTATTTAAGTTAATTAGGTACGGTAAGCGGTTTTGTTTTCGGGATTGATAGTTTTTCGCGTTATTTCGCATGGAAGCTCAAACACGAATTGAAATGTTTGGTGATTAATTGTATAAAACGTAATTACCAAACGTAAATATGCTTTTTGTATATACATGGTTATCATAACCCATGCCGAATCCAGCATACTTTCTTTTCATGAGCACATATAATGCAATCATATAATATATGTAACCCTTTACATATTATTTACTCGGAAAATAAGGAACACTTAATGTAAAATATAGTTTACTTTTGTGGTGAAAAGCAAATATTCTATCCACTTAAATACATGTGCATTCCCGTTCTTCGAAACCTCTCAATTTATAAACTAGAAAGTAACTTTTATATCCAGGACGATTTAATTTCGCGATCTAGACTGGTGGGATTGTACTTTATTTGTGTTTGGAACAAGTTCGCTGTGATGTACTTTTGCGATTTCCTACAGCCCGCGATATATGCGAAAGAGTCATACGTGAAAATTAATTAGCTTACTGTATTAAATGCATCTGAAACGATTGTATAGCAATATAACAATAAATCCGTTTTTTTACATGTACTAGCGAAGCAACAGATAACTACTACAGTAATAAGTATACCATCAAGTACCAGATTGGTGCATGTATACTGACTAAATTCTAGGACAAAATGAAAAAAAAAAGTCATCATGTCGGCTGGAGGGATTATCATAAAATTTGAATTAGCTCAATTTCTTGCTAGAACGAGAACGTTCATACATCATGTGTACAAAGTAAATACTAATATAAATGCTACCAGGAAGAAAACTATCATCATCAAGTACCGGATAAGATTTTATCAAATTTTCTTCTAAGTATCCTTATTTGGACCCTCTCTGTACAGATACCATGCAATTGGGTTTTATTACTAATCTAACATGCCATTGGAAGCCAATTCCATTTCGTCGCCAGAACATGTGTAATGACAACATATCCTCTATACTCTCCATACTCCCTTGGGAAGCTACAGAAGTCCCCAAATTAATTAATACCAAACATCAAGTCAGTACCAGGCCTCATTAGAAACCCCTGTCGCCATTCACGTACTTGCCTATTTTCTTTTTAATTGGTGTGGTATACAAAGTCATATCGAAAGAGATGTAAATTTCTGCAACATATTCACAAAATGTCAGGCCGAGCAATCTACTGGATGCTGTTAAGAAACTAGGTTAAATTGTTGATACTGGATGTGTTATCAGTCTATCACATGGAGGGTTTTTACATATGTATGTCTCTCTACCTTTTATATAATTATTGTTACTGATAAGAAGAACTATACTACAGGTTCAATAATTCAGGAGGGAGCGAGGGTGGGCGGAAAACAAGAGTGTCGCACGATCGTATTATGGAGCCGTTATTTAAGCTCAAGATCGAGTAAACTCGGTCAACTACAACCAAAATCGAAGGTATATTGAAATCCCTTTGTAATAAAATGGAGATAGGATTTCTCAAAATGATTAAAACAGTACAAAAATAATGCCCGTCTTTTGTGAGCTTCCTCTGCTTTGCCTATTTCTAAGAAATACGCGTAGCAAATTATTAGAACAGTTCTTTTAATTTAACTGCAACGTCTGTAATTGACTGATGTTATCAGTTTTCTTGGTTGCGTAAATATGTGTGTTTCGAACCAGTTTAGTTAGGTAACAAGTAGATGTTTCGATCCAGTTTAGTTAGGTAACTGGTACATATTTCGATCCAGTTAAGTTAGGTAACTGGTAAATGTTTCGATATCGTTTAGTTAGGTGTAACTTATAAATGTTTCGAACTCGTTTAGTTGGTAACTGTAGATATTTTGAACATGTTTTGTTAGGTAACTGTAGATATTTCGATTATTTCGTTAAGTTAGGTAACTTGTAAATGTTTCGAACCCGTTTAGTCAAGTAACTGTAGATGTTGCGATCCCATTTAGTTAGGTAACTAGTAGATGTTTCGATACACCGTTTAGTAAGGTAATTGTTAGATGCTTTAAACATGACTGATGTTCTTATACTACGAGATTTAAGCACTGGTTGGTATTAAGATTGTGCGGTGTGTTGTGACTGGTTGGTATTAAGATTGTGCGGTGTGTTGTTACTGGTTGGTATTAAGATTGTGCGGTGTGTTGTTACTGGTTGGTATTAAGATTGTGCGGTGTGTTGTGACTGGTTGGTATTAAGATTGTGCGGTGTGTTGTGACTGGTTGGTATTAAGATTGTGCGGTGCGTTGTTACTGGTTGGTATTAAAATTGTACAGTGTGTTGTTACTGGTTGGTTTTAAGATTGTGCGTTGTGTTGATACTGGTTGGTATTAAGATGGCGCGTTGTGTTGTTAATGGTTGGTATTAAGATTGTACATAGTGTTGATACAGGTTGGCATTAAGATTGTGTGGTGTGTTGTTACTGTGTGGTATTAAGATTGTGCGTTGTGTTGTTACTGGTTGGTATTAAGATTGCGCGGTGTGTTGTTACTTGTAGGTATTAGGATTGTGCGGTGTATTGTTACTGGTTGGTATTAAGATGGTGTGGTGTGTTGTTACTGGTAAGTATCAAGATTGTGCGGTGTGTTGTTACTGGTTGGTATTAAGATTGTGCGGTGTATTGTTACTGGTAAGTATCAAGATCGTGCGGTGTGTTGTTACTGGTTGGTATTAAGATGGTGTTGTGTTGTTACTGGTAAGTATCAAGATTGTGCGGTGTGTTGTTACTGGTTGGTATTAGGATTGTGCGGTGTATTGTTACTGGTTGGTATTAGGATTGTGCGGTGTGTTCTTACTGGTTGGTATTAGGATTGTTCGGTGTGTTGTTATAGGTTGGCATTAGGATTGTGCGGTGTGTTGCTACTGGTTGGTATTAGGATTGTGCGGTGTGTTGCTACTGGTTGGTATTAGGATTGTGCGGTGTTTTTCTTACTGGTTGGTATTAAGATTGTGCGGTGTGTTGTTACTGGTTGGTATTAGGATTGTGCGGTGTGTTGTTACTGGTTGGTATTCAAATTGTGCGGTGCGTTATTACTGGTTGGTATTAAAATTGTACAGTGTGTTGTTACTGGTTGGTTTTAAGATTGTGCGTTGTGTTGATACTGGTTGGTATTAAGATTATACATAGTGTTGATACAGGTTGGCATTTTTGTGGTGTGTTGTTACTGGTTGGTATTAAGATTGTGCGTTGTGTTGTTACTGGTTGGTATTAGGATTGTGCGGTGTGTTGTTACTTGTTGGTATTAAGATGGTGTGGTGTGTTGTTACTGGTAAGTATCAAGATTGTGCGGTGTGTTGTTACTGGTTGGTATTAAGATTGTGCGGTGTGTTGTTACTGGTTGGTATTAGGATTGTGCGGTGTGTTGTTACTGGTTGGTATTAGGATTGTGCGGTGTGTTGTTATAGGTTGGCATTAGGATTGTGCGGTGTGTTGCTACTGGTTGGTATTAGGATTGTGCGGTGTGTTGCTACTGGTTGGTATTAGGATTGTGCGGTGTTTTTCTTACTGGTTGGTATTAAGATTGTGCGGTGTGTTGTTACTGGTTGGTATTAGGATTGTGCGGTGTGTTGTTACTGGTTGGTATTCAAATTGTGCGGTGCGTTATTACTGGTTGGTATTAAAATTGTACAGTGTGTTGTTACTGGTTGGTTTTAAGATTGTGCGTTGTGTTGATACTGGTTGGTATTAAGATTATACGTAGTGTTGATACTGGTTGGCATTTGATGTGCGTGTGTTGTTACTGGTTGGTATTAAGATTGTGCGGTGTGTTGTTACTGGTTGGTATTAGGATTGTGCGGTGTGTTGTTACTTGTTGGTATTAGATTGTGTGGTGTGTTGTTACTGGTAGTATCAAGATTGTGCGGTGTGTTGTTACTGGTTGGTATTAAGATTGTGCGGTGTGTTGTTACTGGTTGGTATTAAGATTGTGCGGTGTGTTGTTACTGGTTGGTATTAGGATTGTGCGGTGTGTTGTTACTGGTTGGTATTAGGATTGTGCGGTGTGTTGTTACTGGTTGGTATTAGGATTGTGCGGTGTGTTGTTACTGGTTGGTATTAGGATTGTGCGGTGTGTTGTTACTGGTTGGTATTAGGATTGTGCGGTGTGTTGTTACTGGTTGGTATTAAGATTGTGCGGTGTGTTGTTACTGGTTGGTATTAAGATTGTGCGGTGTGTTGTTACTGGTTGGTATTAAGATTGTGCGGTGTGTTGTTACTGGTTGGTATTAAGATTGTGCGGTGTGTTGTTACTGGTTGGTATTAAGATTGTGCGGTGTGTTGTTACTGGTTGGTATTAGGATTGTGCGGTGTGTTGTTACTGGTTGGTATTAGGATTGTGCGGTGTGTTGTTACTGGTTGGTATTAAGATTGTGCGGTGTGTTGTTACTGGTTGGTATTAGGATTGTGCGGTGTGTTCTTACTGGTTGGTATTAAAATTGTGCGATGTGTTTCACTGGTTGATAATTTATCTTTATCTTGCTTTGGTCCCGCAACTGATTGATGTTTTGATCAGTCATAATTTGTGAAGACATTTTTAAGTATGGTTCTTATTTGCTGGTAGGATTTTTGTGTCGACTGCAACAAAGGGCGATACATAGGTGTCACTTTGTCGGCGTCGGCGTCGTCGGCGTCGTCGGCGTCCGGGAAATGGTTCCCGTGTTATAACTGTAGTATTTATTGTCCAATTTCAACCAAATTTTATGTATTGATAATGATCAAAATCCGTCAGTACTGCAAGAGTTACGTGATCTGATAACTATTAACAATACTTTCAACTATACAAAACTATTTTTGTGATGCTGTGCAGGCGACACATCCACTTCTGTGGAATTCTTGTAAATCGTACATACTGATAATTCAATGTAAATACTATTGCTACTAAATAATTGTGTCTTGGTTAGTCATAGGTTTAATCAAGGATGTTTATGATCCTTGGTTTAATTGATTATCACACAACTATTTTATGCATTATGACTAACTTTCCTTTTTTTAACTTTCTCTTTATAATGCAAGGATGCAGTTGCATTTACTTTAGTGGCATATGTCAATATGTTGACACTCGTTATAGAAAAAATACTAAAAGCATAATGAAAGTAAATAAACATCCTGCTACTTTTTTTCCTTCCGAAACATAGCATTATATTGGTTTCAGCTGGTGATGCGATCACAACCCTTCTATTTCCGCAAACATCCACAGAGACATGATCATTAAAGTATAATTTTAAATTTAATCTACAGTATTGGAGAAATTCACGAAATAAACATATCATACTAGAATAAAAATGATTAAATATATTAATAAAACCCTTCATTTGTGTTAAATAAATATAAACGTTATTTTTATGACACCGATAACACAATCCATATCTATTGTTTGAATATGTACCACGCTAACCGTGACAGCATCCTGCTTTCTTCCAATATGTCATCTTTAGATATTGCTATTGAACTAAGATCAGTTACAGGTAACAAGGTCACGAACAGACCTTGCATGTTTATTATAGGGCAGTAACAAAATTATTCGCCAATTTATTAGCTTGTAGTATATCTAATTATTTTCAGAAATATAAAATTGTCTGCTATTGATTGTGCTCTCGTACAGTTTCGTTCAGGCAACGAAGGGACATAAGGAAAGCGTTGATATCAGAGCGTGCCCTTTAGTCAATTTCATTACAGGTTCACAAGTAACTTCAAAAGCTTGAACAATGTCAATATCGGGGTCAAACGATATCGATCCAAATTAAGAAGTTGATAATTTCTATAGTTTCCCTAGGCATTTAGCGAAGGTTGCTACCACAAATCAATTAGATCAAGTCTCTTGGAATTTACAATATATTAAGATGAACGCCGTATACAACGTTAATCAGCAAAATCTTGTTGACGCAAAATACTTGTGATATTACATATTTCAGAAGTCTTAATGGACTTCTGAAAAATACAGATGTACATGCATTACCATATTTTATGTAGGGTTTTGTTTCATACACCATATATATCCATAGGAAATGCCGGAGTTTCCTTTACTTTCAATTGTTATCACAATTACATTGTTGTTGTGACGTTTTTGGGAGACTGTCATTTGGTCAGTGGTGCAAGGCCAGGTTATTCCCATCATACTTTGTCGTGCCCTCTGTACAAATATAACACTACTTATCATATATGTATCGAAGTGAAATTCGACAGTCGGTTTAATATGCATACCTCCGCTTGTTTTTAAACAGATACATTGCATGTAATTTACTGTTGCATCGGTATTCTGTTTATAAAACGCATTAGCAATTTCAAATCAATATCATACCATATTGTTTTCATTCGATGTACACGCTATTTACAGACTTCTGAAATATCAGTTGCTGGGTAATTGTCAGGAAATATATCATGGATGTGCCACGTGATTCAATTATCAGTCTGTGAATGTTATAAGGTTTCAGAACTTTGCTTTCACTATCAGTGAAAATTTCCATGTGGCATGCACTCATAATAGTTTCACATTAATAAGATAACTTTTATCGGTGAAGTTCTTTGAAGATTTGGTGTTAATCATGGATTCTAATGCTATTGCTAAAACTAGACAGTAGATACACGTCTCAATTTGAATTCCTGATATACGACTTCAATGTAATAAAGTACAATTTACCTAGGTCACCAACAGCTTTACAGAATAGATACATCATTCCGTGTACAGCAGCAGTTTTCTTACTTGTTGTCAAATATATTAATTTGTGTTTAAGGTACACGTTTTCATTTCCGTCAACTTTAATAAGATTCGAATTACGATTTCAATTTCTGCTTATTTACGTTGACATGATAACAATGTCTCGTATTGATTTCTTTGTGTCCTTTTCCTTGAAGGAAACGTTGGTGCGCTACAGATGTCATTGGAAAAAAGTTAATTATTCAATAGGAGCCCACTGCATTACGTCCCTTAACACTCATCTACCTTATCTATGTAACCACTAGTCTGGGTTGTTCCGGTTCTGCAGTGCAGTGGTAATGCATACATGTACAATTTATATGCTACGGCTAGTTGATTTACTGATTTACTAAAGCTTAATCTGAAAATAAAAATATCACATGGTGTCATTCATTTAAGAAGAAACCTTAAAAACCTGTGTTAGTTCCTCCAAATAAATCTTGGTGACAAAAAGAGTGATTTGTAAGGTTCAAACACTGTATATTTTATTTAAGGTAACCACCGTTGCTTCTTGGTTTCCTTTGAAGGATTTCGTTCTTTTTTGATTTTAGATTGATAACCTTCAAGTAAACACTCGAAAAGCTGTCCTTGAAGATTGCGAAGACGATGTCAGAAGCGGCGAGTTGTAAAGCGAATATAGATGGGCACGGATAAATGTAATACGTTTGCCGGGATCCGGATAGCGACGTTACAAACGTATGACGTCATAGAAGGGAAGTCTACGTTAAAAGTGAATTTTCATAAAATCTCTGATATACCGTATACCGGCTATCGATGTAATCTCGAAATTATGTAATGAAGAATAGTAATGCATGAAGCACTCGTATATATTAACAAGAAGTATTTTTTTACACGCAGGAGGAGTCAGATGTGTTATTAATTTGCAATCTAGGTAAATCACTTCCGCAAATGGAATTTATCGATATTTAAACCGGGTCTAAAGTTAATATGCAGTATTAAAGGTTAATACAGGAGGAGTCAGATGTGTTATTAATTTGCAATCAAGGTAAATCACTTCCGCAAATGGAATTTATCGATATATAAACTGGGTCTAAATTTAATGCGCAGCATTAAAGGTTAATATACTAGTAGTTATGAGGTAACATGTATCCAAATTGGCGTAATTTTTTATGTCATTGACAACTGCAGTTTCCCTTGATGCTCCACCGCCGACAGAGCATAAATGATGTTCATAATTTGAACAATAATTTGTGTTAAATCGTGTGTATATGTGTATAATGAACAATAATAGTAATATAAAATTATTTATTTTGCCTTTGGTGCATGCGCAGTCAGTAGTTTATTCAATATAGGAGATGCTGCCTCGGATTTTTTTCGGGATGCAATTAATTATTTTTAATATTTATCTTGAAATAAAATTAGAATCTCAAACTTTTCAAAGGTGGTAATGGGGTAAAGTAAGTAACTTTTGCAACCGAAGAAAAATACAAAATTGCCTGCTCCTGTTTTTAATAGAGAAAAATACCATTTGTCAGCGGTGGGGCATCTTTAACAATTGAATTCATTTAAATGTCATTGTCCGTATAACTTATCGTATCAAACTAAGATGAAAAACGATGCTATTATTCACTCATCGAGCCATACCCATGAAAAACACGATTTCTTTCAGTATGTGCTAAATGTGTCAATATTAGGATATAAGGCTGCGCTTCAGAACACTTAACTTTATATTTCATTCATTTTTTTTTTATTTCAGGACTTTGTATCCAGTCGTAATATCAAAATGAAATTGTATTATTGCTCCTAGTTACAAAATAATACAAATTTTGAGAATGAGCATGACCAATACGTGTAAATCAAAACAATATTAGTAACAATGACATTTGTTATTTATTTTTCCCTCAAACATACCGTTAATATGCCAACATCAGTTGTTTACATTTACCTGCTCATTATTTTTTTATTTCTTTTATTTCTTATTACTTCCTGTCAGAGAAACTGATGATGTTTTTGAAAATGAGTAATAATTTAAAAAAAAAAAAAGCTTTATGAACAGCACGACGCTTAAATCTGATATATTTTGGTATCACTATCTCTTTGTTTGCAAACTTCTTAACCCACGGAAACTAAAAGGCTATAATTAGATCAGCAATAATCAGTAATTGGAAGTTATAGGATAAGGAAGGTATTCAATTTAACTTGTACTTTGAGAAAATTTGGAAAATTATTTATGAAAACTAATCAACGATTTCCAGATATGTTTCATGCTAACATGGAGATAATGAGGAATGATAAATAAGCACATGCCAGCTTAACAGTAAGCGGTGTTACAGGACACTAAACAGTGGTCATTTTCACGTGATACAGACAATGTTATCTCATTCAACACTTTATGGATATATCAGTTATTAACTACATTATTTCTAGATTACCAATAATACATGACAATAGAACGACCAACATTGCAGTACAATGTATTAGCAACATTGTATTTTATAAAACAATTTATGCAACCAACACTAATATTTATATTACTCATATTCCGATTAGTGACAATTCAACATGAGAAATACTATTGAACTATGCGGCTGAGATAAAATGCTACGTTTCACACGAACAGCTCCTGGTTACGTGGTTCGTGTTTGCCAATAGATATCGGACCCCTATAATTTTCTTGCTATGATGCTGAATTTGTAAGTGTGTATCAAACTCTACGTCAAATACTGTCCGTCATAAATCAATGCTTTTTATCCCTGGACATCAATCAAAACGCTGGGCTTTCTTTAGCAGACATTTCCCTTTGGATCTCCAAATGGACATCCAAAACGCTGTTTTAGAGGTCAAGCAAGGCCAGCAATATTTTATCGCCGGCACATGGCACAGGGGTCAAGGAATTAACGATATGGACATCATGAGTACAAAAAAGAGAGGAACCTTCTCTTAGACCAGATTCGTTGATAATACAAAGAAGAACAAAACAGATCAAGGACTTCTGGAATCTTCATGGAACAATGTTGCTTTCATGACATGAAGTGAGCTGCAGAAGGAAACTACACACAACAATTTCCACACAGTTTTATTAGGCGGTAATTAACCCAGTTTTGTTAGGTGCGTTAGTTCACTTGAGTTATTTCCCTTTTGAACAAGTTCCCCGATGATACAGACAATACATTTTAATTGCCTAGCTCAAAGGCTTGTCTGAGTGTAAAAGTCATCCACACGTCATTTACAAAAGAAGTAGTACTTTGTTTCAACCATGAATGATACATAGTTATTATCTTACCAATATATTCCCTTTACATTAAACGATGCGGTCATCCATGTATACCGTCTTCTTTACGTATCCACTTCCTAAATAGTCTCCTGTTTCATAAGAACTTAATTGAATACAGATCAATAACGCCATTAAGGGGATATAAAGTCGTATTAAGGTAGTGTATAATCGCTTATCGTGATAACTAATCCTTATGGTGGCAGATTATACAACACTTGAGCTTCATTGATAATTTCCAATATATTAAGTATTTGTTTACACGAATGCTTGCCTGACATATATATGTTATACTGGCTTGGTGTACGACACGCTGCGTGTACACTTATAACCGAAAGTATATCTTTTTCTATAATTGAATAAAGGCGTTACATACAATATGACTATTACGAGAAGTAAAATAGATCACTGTGAATAAGGCTTCTGAACTAGCCCAATGTTGAGCAGTATCCTATCATACACCCATTTTGACTGTTAGGTCAGGTTTCGGAATATTTTGCTTGACAAACTATTTTGCCAGAACCATATTTATGTATGTCGTGCTGTTCACAACATCACTTTTTAAAAGTGTTTTTGTCGTTACACTTGTTCCTTTCATTTACTATATGACAAACATCATTTATGGCCCTGTCAGAATTCCGTGTATCTCATTACAATATTCATTTTAGCCTATAAGTATGTCAAAATATCTTGATGAGTATATTGTAAGACCGCAACTACGTGATAATGAGCTTCATATTTAAAAACAGCAAAACGTATAACCAATAAACTATAAATATTGCATTTTTATTTATATGAATACTTTAAATATTGAAAGAATATTATAAGATTATGTGTTGATGAATATTATTGAACCAATTCGTTTAACGCAATGGAAACCAGAGCGATATTAGACACTAGGTTCGTTGATCTTTGACATTACTTGGTGATTAAGCAAAAGTACATCTTAAGAGATTTCCTCTTCTGTGAAACTGATTTAAATTATTCATTTACCAGGATTAAAAAAATTCGAATGTTTAGAAAAGATCAAAGTACATTAATGATCCATTTGAGTTATTAAGGTTGATTGTTTTAATATATTGTTCTTAAATAGATATATAATGATATGAAATAATTCCATGCTTTATCGCATTCTTCATACGGTATTTCATGCGGTCATTTTACGGTGTTTGCTATATAAAATGCCATGAGAATAAATAATGCTAAAACAAAAACAACTAGGAACAGCTTTCGTTTTTTGATACCTTGGATATTGGTACAAGTAAAGGCTATCGATGACATATTGAGGTGCTCCAGAGATTTAACACAAACAAATACACATCTACGGTGATGACGTCATCCCAAGGATAGGATGATAAGATAAAACAAATGTGGAACCAAGTTATATTACTATAACTCATCGTTCTGGCATGAGTGGAAGATAATTGCTGTTTGAATTACATAGCAGGGATCAATTGCCATTAGATTGGATCTATCATTCTGTGTTGATGTGTTGAGTGTAGTGTTTCAATAGCGGTCTTCTAGTGCGTAAGGGTTACGCTGATAGCGTTTGTTTGGTAGGCCGTATGACCCTTTGAAGTGGCAACCTTTATACAAAGGTCGAAACATTGATTATATGCTTGATAGGTTAAGTCTTGGAAATGGTTTTGGCAACGAAGCCAAATATGATTCTCTAAGCGTAAGGGATGCCGGTCAGAAGATAACCAAATCAAACATATGCATGATTGTTCTATATATATAAAACACATATTGATTTACATTTAAGCTTTGTCAAATTCATTATGTACGATCTAGTATACAAATCAGGAATGTTTAATACAATGAAATATATTACAAGCGATTTGTTTGACCGGGGATTTTACAAATATATACACAAAGAGTCCTTATTGACCTTGAGATGCAGACGGCGGTCGTACAAAGATACTAGTAAACATTATAGCATGGACGGCTAATAAATGACGAAAATATATTCCAGACATTATGGAGTTTGCTCCCCTCCTAAAATGTAGATTTTATCTAATATTTTCCAACATTTACAAGCTACACAATTTTGAGTCCACAGTAACCTAAGGTTAGCCATGATGCATACACATTTTTGTCAGCTTTGTAATGAATCTATTAATTGCACCAAAAAGTGATTTATATGCGTCAGTGTAAAATATCGTTAGATTATTTCATTCCCTTTTTTATAAATGCTGTGTATTTAATAATGTTCTATTCATATTTCCAGCTGTGTACCTCACCATCTTGCTGACGTTGAGTGGACTGTCCGTCGCATCCACTGTTATGGTACTACATTTCCATCACCGGGAAAAACGACTGAAAACCTCTCACGTAACAGAGAGAGTTGATGACGTAGTACACAACACTCGATTGTATAAGGTATGCCGTCCCAATGCAAATAACAACCGTAGGAAAACCACACAAATTACCAAAAATGGTCTTAGGCCATCTACGGAAAAACTATTGCAGGATTACATGGAGATTGATGATTCAGAGGCAAACCCGGTGGAAGAGAACTGCTGTACAAATTGTGTCTCTAAATTGGCAAGATGGAGATGTTGTACGAGAAGTCGAAAGCCTCACAAGTATTTAGGGAAGGAATTTGCACAGAAACTGGATAATGTGTTATTTTGCATAGTTACTATTCTAACAGTGCTATCCACAGTCATAGCCATGATACTCCTGATATACTGGTAAGTCTGTGATAGGCGGTGGATATGAGTACCTGATTTGGCTGTGCAAGTAGTATGCGTGGGCATTGGTTAGGACTTCTCATCAACTGAGGGTGACAAGCTATTTGGTTTACTTACTTCTCTTTAAGAACGAAGAACCTTTAAGGTTTGATTAACATTTAAAGATGCGTAGTCGTTCAGTCGTGCCACCTACCAGTGTATATACTGTTTTAATTCAACATGTTTTAATTTATTTCTTGTGAATATGTGGATACAATCGCAAGGTTAAGTAAAGGTAGGGCGTTGAATGTTTTAATTCAACGTGTTTTAAATTTTACTTTTCAACATGTGGATACAATCGCAAGGTTAATAAAAGTAAGGCGTATAAAACTAAACATCTTATGATTTTATTTATAGAAATATGCTATATGAAATGATTTATGTAATTATAGATTGTCCTAATACCATAAACATTGACAACAATTAATATTATTGTGCATGCGGTATGTGTTCAGATAATATGAAAATTGTTTGCTGCCTACGACATCCCATTTAATTATATTTCTTTGTAATGTATAATGAATCAAAGGGAAGTTTCAAGTGACCTTCTCTGTGCATAAAAGTTCTATAATCCCCACTTGCGCTATGTTAGCGTCAGACTGGAGATGTAGGAAATAAACATGTTTTACTTAGCACCTTTGATGCACTGTATATAGATATATCAAAAGCACGTAAATGAATATAAATCTTCATATTATCGTTCAATCCACTACCATGTTATAGAGCGCCATAATAATTAATCAGTATCTTTATGTCATACACTTATTTGTCACGTCTATATCATTATTCCGAGGTTAGTATTCAATAATAATAATAATTTATCCTGTGATAAGGCAATCAAGTAAATATCTTAGAAAGCTGCAGGTCATGATAAAAGAACACAGGAACCGGATAAGTTGGTGTTCGCTAATATCGCTACACTTTCATGAAACAATGGATTTAAAGGGCTCAAGATTATTTTCCACCTAATGTCTCCCAAATTGAGAAGGAAACTACGTTTGAATTGTCTGTGAAATATAGCATAAAGTAATTAAAAATACGGAAAAAATCCCACTTCCACAGGAAAATGAAGTTCTAAGCACAACTAATATTGAATGACATTGACCATCACGTACCTGAAAACCTAGAGGCTTTAAAAGATGTTACTTTGGAATCCAAGGTTAAAGATGTCAGACAACAGTGATTGCTTTGTATATGGCGTTACATCTTATAAAAAATCAATAAACAAGCTTTTATCTTGAAACGTAAAAGACAGCATGTTAATCTTCATATGTTTTACAATAATACGTTAGAATCCAACGTACGACGGCTCGTCTACTTAAATTTGAGCTTGTCAGTTATGTGGCCAAGACAAGCGTCACGAGGATACTGATTCGTGAAATCATTATCATACTTTTCCATTTATAGGTGTACGAATGATTTATGATTATGATTGATTTCCAATTTAATGCTACATAATTTCAAAGCATTGCTAAAATGAGAAATTTTCCAAACAAGTATCTTTTGAAAACATGTACATTTATGAACCCAATACACCACGTACCCGGTGAATTTTATATCCCTGTATCAATCAAACTATGTCAATTTGCATTTTTGTAGTTACCTATATTACCCTACATTGTCTTTACATATTAAATGGTTATCTACTTTTGCGGTTGGATTATGGTTGGTGACGTTATGTGTTTGCGTGCCTAACGTCATACTACTTTGCTAACAATCGATACTCCCCTCAAGGATTGAAGATAACACTTTGTTATATAAAAATGATAAAAAACTGTAATTTATTGTTATAATGTAACAGGGTGCAGGATGACAACACCTCTGAACAGATATCAGGGTCACACGATTCCTCGCAGGTACTTATCATAAACATGCAGGATTTACAATAAAAATACGCAGCCACGATCGAGCTAAAGAGAATTCTGTCACCGAGCGATATATTGCGGCTAGTATTGTTATATAAAAAATGATAAAAACGCAGATATCAGTACACTTAAAAAAATGAAAAAAACACATCTCGATCAGTACACTAACTTGTTATATAAAAATGATAAAAAACACAGATATCAGTACATTTACTTGTTATATAAAAAGGATAAAAACACAGATATCAGTACACTTACTTATTATATAAAAATGATAAACACACACACCTCAGTACACTAACTTGTTATATAAAAATAATAAAAAACACAGATATCAGTACACTTACCTGCTATATAAAAATGATAAAAACGCAGATATCAGTACACTTACTTGTTATATAAAAATGATAAAAACACAGATATCAGTACACTAACTTGTTCTATAAAAATGACAAAAATACAGATATCTATACTTACTTGTTTTATAAGAATGATAAAAACACACATCTTAGTACATTTACTTGTTATATGAAAATGATAAACACACACACACCTCAGTTCACTTACTTGTTAATATACAAAAATGATAAAAACACAGATCTCAATACATTTATTTGTTCTATAAAAATGATAAAAACTCACATCTCTGTACACTAACTTGTTGTATAAAAATGATAAAAATAAATCTTATTTTTTTCTAATATATTGGACAATAAATAAAATTATTTATGCATCCCTCTGGAGAGTAAATTTTGAAAATGTGGATTTGAAGTGATAATGAAAAAGTCTATTTCTTTAGTACTATACAACAATTGTTATATAAAGTTATATGGAAATTCATAAGAATATTACTGCATGTTTAATCTTGTTATGTATCTGTTATATGAACACCTCTTTTTCTGTGGTTAAATATTTAATATCAAAGACAACATGACGTTTTCTCTTAGCAAAATACAAAAGAAATTGAATTGTAACATCGATGGATAGTGAAGATATCAATGGAAGATTACCGGAACTATACTACTCAAAATTTGCTATGGATCACTTTTACTTTGTGGTATCAAATTCATTTTACTGTATAGTAATTCATGAAAAAATGCTTAAATTATATCTTTTAGATGTCTAAACACAGGTTTCAACAGAAAAACTATGACATTTTCACCAGTGTTCGATACATTACTTGCGAAACAGAGGTACCCCCAAAAATGACAAAAAAACGCGTTATATACAATTTTCTCGTGTAATTTTCATTTCATTATCTTTTGTGACGTCCATAGCTTCAATAACACTACGACATCGCCGACGCATGCTCGAAATTAAGTCCCGTTTCCGGTTTTGATTGATGGATGCCCATTCCTCTTGCAGGGCCGTATCATGTTTTTGCAGTGACCTTGGCTAGTAAACGCGAAAAGAAATTGATTCGTGTAGCATGTCTCACACGTGCTCTATCGGATATAGATCCGGGGAACGAGCAGGCCAGTCCATAAAATAAAAGTGATCCTTAGCACATTTTGAGTATTATATTTAGAGAAAATGTGTGTTTAACATAAGGTATATGCTGTACGAAAGATATTGAACCATTTTTATACATATCTCCAGAACATTTTGATAATTTAATCTCATAGCATAAATGATGACATTTCATCGACTTATGTTCGAAATAAAAACGACTTTTCATCGGCTCATTGCAAGACGACTTTTTTATCGGCTCAAAGCCTAAATAAAAGCCGATTGATCAACAGATTATTAAGAACTACAAATACTGGTAAATGTATTAACAGATAAGCTTGAAAACTGATTCTTTCCAAGTCATATTATGCCAAATCGACAATTCTCATCATATCGACACGCGCTGTTATACCTCTAGTTGTTGTTGTAAAATAACTGTTTATAAATCTATCATAACTGACATTTAGATTGTGTTTCAGAACTCTTAAATCCCGGACGTGCATTTGTACTACCGATAACATAATAGCCTTTGATCTGAGAGGATTTATATGGATATGAAAAGGCGTGTGATGATGAACAAAATCACTGGTGATATAAATATGTTTACTAATAAATTTTCTTCATCAAACCCCATTAGGTGTGATTGTTATCTGTAGATGACCTATAAGTCTTGTCCCTCCATATATGTCCCTACCTGGTGTGTTACGATAGTCATGATGTATTGATGCGGGCTATCACCTCTCACGGTTTGGAAGTCAAACCCGCCATTTTCAGTGCCTGTCACCCAAAGACACTTACAAGAATGAAACAAAATCTCAACGTATATGATACATTGTATATATCTTTCTCATGCCAAACCAAACTTAATGCAACATGAAGTTATATTTGGTCATTGTGATTCCCATCATTCAAATAGATAAGCAAACATGACAAAATAGTTAGGACCATAACATCACCGAATGCGTGGTTCATACTACAATGAAGAGAAATAAAAAAAAAATGCCGCCATGTTTCAGGTTTTCCAATTTTAAAGGAGGTAATACTAAACAATAGTAATGATACTAATTTTACGTCGCGAAAGCAGCGGATTGCAAAATCTTTGTATGTTCTACAAAAGGGTCACAGAATATTGTAAATCCCGAGTTTTGCCTAGGGTTTTACAACATTTTGAGATCCAAAGGGTAAAATATTCCTATCCTTCATATGCACATATGAAAGATTTGTTTTCTCATGACTCGACGTTGTATTCCAATCCACAATTTTGAAATAAGTTCGAAGAAAACCGCGACTGCTAGGCAATACATGAAAATTACATTTTATTCTCAACACAAATCATGTGGGTTGCATTGTCTATATTAAAACTAGCCTAGTTTCTTCAAAAGATGTTAAATTTTACCGATAAGATAGTGATTTTGTTGTCGCCGTTGTCACGAAGATGTACAGCCTGGGTAGCCTTGTAATACAGTATCAGGCAACATGAGTGTATTGCATTAGACCAGCCAGTATTACAAACGTAAGTATGAAAGAAATATCTATTTACACGTAGATGTTGGTAACTTTGATTACTATGATTTCCATTATCTTACATATTGGTGTAGTGCTAGTTTACCCAGTGAAATATATAGGCTTTTAATCACTATCTGTAACGCCATGTGGTCGCGTGATAACATTAATAATGCTCTTTGTGACTGAGCCTATTTTTTAATTTCTCAGTTACTAGTAACTTACACTATCATTGGTGTCCATCCGATATTCCATGAAAATAAAGGTAATCTTAGGCTAATTCTTCAGATTAATGCACCAGAATGCGAGACGATGATAAACAATATAGTTGTAAATTATCATTTCTGGATAGCGGCATTCTTCCTACCATCGTTCTAAGTTATTGACATGGCAAGTTTATGTGCTATTCAATTAACATTATTTTTCAATAATAACTATCAACTGGTGATTAGGAATGGTATTTGTGATGATCCAGAGGTACGACATTATGAAAACTACTGTAAATTTTATTAAAGCTTTCAGATTGACATGTTCACCTCCCTATGAGAATGGTCTGTTCGCTATACAGTATCATAGAATATTAAATCATCGATTTACAATGTGTTTATTGTCGATAAAGGTGCATGCGCATATCATTCCAAAACAATTTAAGAACGCTAACATGCTATTTTACTTTTTAGTTTGTTTTTTTTTTGCAATATAGGGCACTCAGAATGCAATTTATACATTAACTAATGTTACTGTTGAAGACTTATAATACAACTTTACCTGTCTGCAAGTTATTCGCATTTATTACACTAATATCTACTGTCATTGTGTATGTACGTCTTTTTGCAATCGGTGAAGAACATGCATCGTTTCTGGTAACTATTTTCATCAAAAAAATATTTCTAGAGTAAGGCTTATTTTTGTAAAGATGAAAGAAAAACATCAACAACGACCACCTGCATATTTCAAAGGCTGATCAACTAACATAACGTGACTAAAGATGTCCCACTGGCATACTGATTATTCATTATTTAATGTTGTTCAGCAGAGAAATGGATTAAACATTCCAAATGAGAGTATCATTCAACGTTATCTTAAACATTGGTGACCTTAAAATGTCGAATACTATTTTTTAATCCTGTTTCTAACACGTGACCGGCAACACTCACATATCATTTAGAACATTGTATTCATAGGGACATCAACGACTGATTATCTAAAGCTAAACCAAGCAGACAGCATTTCCCTCATGCTCTTAAAAGCAAATCGGGTTTTTTTTTCATTGAATATGCCTGGAGTTTTATCTAGCTTTGAATCTTATTTTCATTTCAATACATACGATTCGTAGTATTGATTAGTGTCGGTACAATATTATTAATGTGTTAAGGTTTGAATTGACTTAAGACCCTAATTTTCCATTCACCATAGGCATAACAGCCAATCAGTTCTAACAAATATTTAAAAAAATGTTTTAAAATAATACAAGAATGGATATAGTATTATACATGTCACACATTATTGTTTGTTTTTGATAAATGTATTTGCACAAATAATATATTTCTTCAGCCTTTGAAGTTCCCTAGAAAAACTCATACTTTTCATTGTTTTGACAAATGGAATGATCTAAAACTTTAAATACAGGTGGCTTCTGCCATAAGTCCTTTTTGATTCTCCCTTAAACCAGACAAGTTTGGAGAGATGAATCAACATGAATATTATCCTCAATATTGTACAAATTCTATTATTTCCAATATCATCTTTACCTTTACTAACTTCTATATTAAGATTATGAGCACACAGACGTAACACAGTTATATCGCTAGTCTATAGCAATTTATTTATGTATATCAGATACAATATGATTCAGCGATAAAGTAAACAATAGTTTCTGCGCTATGGAAAAGAAACAGACATGCTATCTAAAGGAGTGCTGGAAGGTGGGAGTAATCATATGGTGAAGCCGACCATCTGTGTTGACTGAAGGTCACATCAGGTAGGAATAGCAAACAGGTTAAATACCATAAAGAGTTATCTATTATTATTAACAAGTTATCTATTATTAAGATATTTGTTTTTAAATATCTGATTTTTAAGAGTTAACTATTATTTTGTAAGTTTGAATTATATAACCGTTCTGTACTAAGATACAAATGAGACCAGATTAGATGTGCCGTATGAAGTGCTGATCTCGTTTCATTAAAGATCAACTTGATGATCGATTAAAAACATAGAACATAGAAGTCTCCGTCATTTGAAGCCGCAAGGGTATGTTTTAATGAAATAAAAAATAAATTGCTATTTTGAAGCGTTGGTACAGGAATATAAACACGTTTCTCCGGGTAAATCATCACCCCTTTATTATCGAGGATGATTCCTCCGTAATTTTATAAAATGGATCTAACTATGCATTTAGCAGTAATTGCGTAGTACTTAATGTAATATAAACATTAAAATGTGGCCAGCATGCTTAATATACATGCATTGATAAGTATTACTGTCGAGGTAATCGCGTTCATTACCAAATCTATTGCCTATTGCCCGAATTTTAAAACGTACGTCTTGATAAAAAATTATATGCAAAAATTTGAGCTCGATCAAGCCCTTAAGGTTTTAGATCATATTTCAACTAGTTTGCATGGCAAGTTCCAAAAAGGACTCGATGTGTATGTTTTTGTGAAGTCGAATCCGCACATACAAGCGCTCCCTTTATACTTTATAGACACTAGTAAACATAGCGACATGGTTATTTGGTGACAAAAATATGTACCGAACCCTGTAGACTTGCTGAACTGAAAGATACTATGTTTTGAAAATTTTTCTAAAATTTACAAACAACACAACAATATACGACTCAACAGTAATACAGTGTTGTACCTAGGTTATACCTTTTCAAGCGACAATTGTTTGAAGGGAGACAAACGCTATTCATATTTTTATATTCAGCTGTTCCTCGATGATTGTCATGTGTTTTAACTTTAACAAGGTGTTAACTTGGTCAGCTGGCCCTTGATGATTGTCAGGTGTTTTAACTTTAACTAGTGTTAATTTGGTCAGCTGGTCCTGGATGATTATCAGGTATTTCAACTTTAACAATGTGTTATGTGTTACCCGAATATGATATTTTTTTCACATGCACATATACATATAGGAACTTACATGAGTGATCATTTCATATGAGATTTTATGAAACGAGTCTAAGAAGTTTTTATTAAATTGCCAACGTTGTGCGCCAATGTAGAAGAACAGGCCCGACCCGCTCCTTTTACAAATCTCATATGAAATGAACACAAATTCAAGATAAGTTTTATCACATAACTACATATACCTACATAACAAAGAATTTACGTCAAAATGTATTCCGAAAATCCAACAGAGGCCGCCATTTTGTCTCGCCGTCCTCGTAATCCTGATTTCACGTCTCTTTCCTGACGTCATTTTATTGTTTCTGTCTGACGTCACAATGGATTTTCAGTCAATGAAAATTGCTCCAGGTCATATTACACTAGTGACATACGCAAAATATTACACGGGCGAAATCACTGGATATCAGGCGGATTATGTGAAAAATATGATAATACATAGTGAATTGACAGTATTATGCATTTCTACTCAGCTATTCTTAAGGCTTGTGCATTGGTTGGTATATCTTACGAATGTACGTCTCTGAGGGTCGAACATTTTTCATTTATTAAACCTTTTCTCATACATTTTTTGGAAATGGCAGTGCATATCAAATGAAAGAAGAAAAGTAATTGCAAATCAGAGATATAAATCTTACAAAATATTGGATTTTATATGAATTTTACCTTTTTGGTCATATTAGTCCTGTGGCGTAATTAAGATAAACTACATATTTTCCGAATGGTTTGATATCATAACATTTGTTTTAGAATGTATTGCACAAATATCTCCTTTCAAAATATAACAGGAATATTTAATAAATTATCCTCAGAAAAGAAACATATGCTATCCCTACCCCTTAATTTTTGTGCTGCTTTAATTTTTTTCTCGATATTTTGAGTAAAAAATAAAAACGTTCAAATTAGACTAATATGTAAAAAGAAGGACCAAAATGTATCATTTTCTATATGTATTTAGATTTCAAACAAATTAGAGTGGCATTTGTCGAATTGAAAAAGAACACTTTATTGATTTAGAACCCATTAGAACTAAAAAGTAACATGGGAGCGATTTATAATAACATGACCTTCATAGGTCAATAGTCAAACTGTGATCATATCATTACTCTACATCAACGATGCAAACGATACAACGAGTGTTACTATTCACGATTTGTTTAGAAACAGGTACTTTATTTCAATTGATAGAGATTCACTATGACAATCACATTATCCTATATATAATCTTACCTTGTGGTCCGCGTTAACCTTTGATGCATCAGTAGGTAAATGATATCGATATTCTAAATCAGGAATACAAACGGTATACTATGTATGGCCTGTCTCTATCCTTTTGATTACTGTAGATATCATATGTCGAGGCGACAGGTGTTGATATTTTTTTTTACAAAAAAGTAAATAAACGCTCATTTATTACAATGTATTGGTTTAAAACTCCCGACATTTGCAAACCTCGTAAAAGACACAGCAATAGAATTTCTATTGAACAATTATACAGGCGTGATTACTCCCAATTCTGTTGCATTTAAATCCTAGTTTTGTAACATCACATATGACCTAGTCATCTCTAAACACAGGCACTGAAAACAATCCACGCAAAACATATGTGAAATAACCGCATTGTCATCATGTTATCAACATTGCTAATTTTTCAGCGCGAAATTTTGTTCAAAACCTTAACGAGGTTAAGACAAATTATCATGTTAAAAAACGAACCAGGTTATTAAAAAGTAATATAAATTGATTTTGATAAAATAAGCTGCTTGATGGTCAACTGATATTCTGGTTTACTGTTTGATGAAGCACTTTAGGATCCACTTCAGTGATGTGTGTGGTAGCCTGGTCAGGTGGAGGGATATGTTGTATACGTTTGGACATTCACAGGTGTCTGAATTATTCTGTTTTCTTCTGTAAAACGACTGATGTAGCATCGTCCATCACGAATGTCTGTCGACCAGCTATGGCCAATTTATATATAACAGTATTTAATTATACTACATTGACGTTGTAAACTAACATACAGAATTCTGATGAATCATGTTTTCTGCACACGTAAATGGTAGCCTAACTATTTTCAGTAAGGAATCACACACTTCGTGACAGACTTTGATGCACGCACCAAACGGTAGAAGGAGTACATACAACCATGCGACGAAGAATGCAATCGGCCAAGCAAGCAGAATTAGTATGAAGAACCACAAGATTGAATTTAGAATACCAGCTCCACCTTGACCTTTTCCCTCTCCTTGACCTTCACCTTGGCCCATGGTGTATTATTTCCTGCAATGTGATAAATCGTACACACAATTGCTTATAATAATAGGATGCATCACAGTTAATACTTTTTCTCATATGTATTTTTATCATCATTCATTAAAATTAATTGCGTTTGAAGGAAAATACGAATGGAAGTTAAAATATGCTTATCGTGACTTTTGCCGACATGAAGGTCTAAATTTAGAACATAAGACAACATACCGCATATTGGGCTGTTAATAAGGTATTATTTTTCGATCATATAATTGTGAAAAAAATCTTGTTTTATTGTTAACATTTGATCGGTGAACATTTTACCGGTGATCAAAATTTAGCGTTTTTCGTATCATTTTGTGCTATAACAGTATTGCATTAAAGCCGATTGCAGGTAATTGTAATACGCAGATCATCTTCACGCAAAATAGCTTAAAATCGATTTTGTGCGAAAATGCGATTGCGCCAAAGTTCATTTATAATACCTGGATGGTCACATCGACAGTGTCTTTATCGGGTATGTCTATACTTATTCTGATTCTGATATTGACAAAATTGTATAGAACCAAGTAAAAGGCGAAGACACACATTTCATTTGACATCAAAAAACAGAACAAGAAGTGAAAGCAGGTTAAGTATTAACTGGTTATAAATAACACACTATGTAGGAAGTAAAATTATATAACAAAATTACTGGACTATCTATTAATTAAGTTAATAGCAGTATATATGTTTAATTACATTGAAATGATAAGGAGTTTAGGCAATAGACGAATAATGAACGCATCGAGGGTAACTCAACACTGATGATGTCCTACCTTTGTTGTGTTACGTGGTGAGTCTATCTTCATCAAGACATGTATCCAGCAAGTTTACACTAACGGCACACACCTATCACATCTACACAGCAACTACAGCCAACTTCCGCGATAAAGTATTAGTGGGTCATTGTCAGGTGATCACGTGGATATATATATCAGTGTGATTCAGTGCTGCACACTGATGTTTATCAAAACTATGGGGACTATTCGTGCATTTTATTTTGGTTTCGTTTAAATGTCGTCAGTTAGTAAATAGTATATCACATCAGTGAGGTATAATATTAATAAGAAAGTAACATATACAGTAACAATATTATCACAGATTGCCCCCGACATCATCAAGTGGTTATACATTCATAGTCACGAGTTATGAAAACATGATGACATCACGTGGTAGGCTCCATACCATGGACAGCTTAGTTAAACGAGACAGAATCGAGTTAGAGCATCAACAGATGAATATAGATAGGTTAGGGTCTTAGCTTACTAGTACTCTAAGATTGCTAAGTTAGGGTCCTATGGTACCTTTGGTAGGGCGCCAGATTATTACTTTAAAGTCCTGTGATATCTAATAGGGTCTTAAGCTCTGCAACTAGCTTATAATTAGGACCATACGAAAAAGAAGTGAGAGCCTGGAGGACCCCAGTTTTCAATATTACGGCCCTATTATAGCTAAATTAGGGCCCCAACTTGGGCCCATAAGTTAGGATCATAATATCAATACAAGTAAGTGAGGACCCGGATAAGGCAATCCTTTACTATATCACGGCTCTATACTATTTAATTTAGGGCCTTGAGGTTGCAAAGATGGCCCCCAGCGTTAGGGCCATACGATAAGTGAGAGGGTTAAGATAGGTGTGATACGGCCCCAGCTTACTGTGATACGACCCTCAGATTTCAAAGTCTTATAAACGACGGCGAATATAGTTCTAATTATTCTGTCGTCTTATATACAGACATTCATCGGTTCAATGAATAATAAGGGCTATTGCGAATAAAACCCTAAATACACAAGTATATGATTGGATAGAAATTAAGTATATGAATAAAACAACACCGACATACAGCCTTAAATTACTCTCGCATGATTGCTTGTGAGCAGCCTTAAATTACTCTCGCATGATTGCTTGTGAGCACTTTTCGTGGTCATTTTAACAAAACATGTTATAAGTTATAGTGTTAATGACCTTTTTCATTTTGGTTTCTTTAAGTCGTGATAAAATTTACCATAAAACCTTCGGAAAATCATAGATAAAGTCGCTGAATATGCTTAATATTAGATAACATAATATAAATATCTTTCATCATAGTGGTACGGTAACTAAAATTAATTCCATGTAACTTTTTTTACTGCGTTTCATCAACCAAACAAAGATAACAAACTCTGAACGACAGCTTCTCTTTTTTGCAACATTATAAATGCAAAGGAATACAAAGGTCACCACGAATCATATGTTTAATCGAGTCCGAAATCGGAGAGTTGGAATATTACTCCAGGTCCCAGTTTAAAGAGAAGATTTAAAATGTGGGCGAGTATCTTCAGGCTTTCTATGTCACCACAAGCACCTGCAACGCCATCTACAGTGTCAAAATGGCTAGAAATACAGGATTCTTGTTTAGTCATAATTCTGAAATGAAAAGATAAAAAAAAACAATACAGATTTATATATAATGTAACCTGTCAAAGCCAGACATTGCATAGTCCGTATCCCTGTCTGTTCCAAATCTATAGTATGGTATTTCTGTTCTTAATTATTCAAATTAAAACGTTATAATCTAGACACTTAGCTACATTGGCTAAATATGTTAGTCCCCATGACATTAGTTGAGTGTTTATCTGTTTAAGTATCTCTAATGCAAATAAATGCTATCTTTTTTAAAATTAAGTTTAACATTGTTTTTATTCACTCTGTATTTGAATCTTGGCATTACAAATGCCTGATTTTTTATGTCATGTCCACTTATTGGCTAAGATTAGATGTTTAATGTGCAGTAATGACAGTTTTCTTGTCTTGAACATATCTTATAGTCTTATATTCAGTTTCAGACTAGTGATCCTGGTTATTTTGAGTACAATACAAATCAAAAGCCATACGTCAATATGAGATATGATTGCTAAGTGGTGGCATTATATAGAGTAATGTGATGGATGCCATCACCTACGTCTTCCTACACAAAATACATATCGTCGTTCGTTGGGCGTAATCCATTACATAATTTATAAACGACGTCAAAACAAAATTAAACCTATTTTTTAAGTAAATTGACATAATGTGGATACATTCGTGTCTGATATCGACTTTAAAAAACATTTATAGCTACAATCGAGTCTAGAAAGGAGTTTGTCATTCTATACTAAGTCTTAATTCTTAGAGGGTAGATTAATTAAACTCTAGATAATACGTCTGAATCGAGAATAGGCCATGTCTTGAAAGTAAGCTTTAGATTTGTTATAGTCAAACGTATATCTAAAAAATATGTTGGCTTTGAAAATAGGTTTTGATTCCTTACAGGCAAGTATTATCATAAAGTCCTGTGGTATTGTTATATTTCATATTATAATACCTCAAGTGAGAATGCTGCATTCTTATTGGTCGAGAGATATTTGGCATTTCACACTATCACACGACAGTTAGCATTAAAACAATATCAGACAATAGACACGTTCGTAGCAACTCATTAGCGACGGGTTGTAGTGTATAGCCTTGGCTATTTAACAGTGCAAAACATTAACCGCCCGAAAAAGATGCACACTCGTTTCTTTTTTCGACGCCATTTTTTTTAAATTCACTATATGCATGTAAATAACAATGTTTTTCCTTTTACAGAAGGACTTCCATACCAATTTCCATATTTTAATTGATTATTTCTCACTTCCATACCAATTTCCATATTTTAATTGATTATTTCAAATATGCACTTCCACCACTTTCACATTAATTACATATACAATCATTGTTTACACATCTATTCAAAAAAGTTACTGTAAGGAGGGGTTCTTTTAAAATAAAATAAAATATTAATATTCGTTTACAGGTTTTATATATTTAATAATTTTAATATCAGAGATATCACATAATTTTACATTAAATTTTAAAACAATCATGAAGTAGTAGTTAATAGTATTATCACTAGAAGTCAGGTCAGAACGGTCGATATAAATAGAGTTTACATTTATATAAGGAACTCAGGCTAGTGTACTCGTTAAGGAGGAACATTAGCTGTATAATTTTATCAAACAGTCACCGTACCAATTACACACGTGTCTTCATTCACTCCAGCGGCTTACGTTCATTTTGCTCACCGCTCTCATTCGCCACCATGCATGAAGGAAGTATTACAATTTACTTATATACAGTAGTAATAAGAGTCTACATATGTTTCTGTGTATATTAATTTTTTTTCATGATGTTTATTTTGTTTTAAATATGTCGCCTGGTTTATCTTTTGTTTTTTGAAGCAACGCTGCAAACATTATCTGAAGCTATTTATTAATAGATTTTAGTCTGTTTATCAATGTCTCTTTTTTCAAATTCATTACAGTATACTTAAATAAATACTACCTACATTAGAGGGTGCAGTGCCTAGTGTCACTGCTGGGAATATCGCTGTCACCCTTGGCTTCGCCTCGGGTGACAGTGATATCTTTGGGGTGACACTAGGCACTGTCACCCTCTAATGTAGATAGACCTAGTATTTATATAATGTACATGCAGACATATATGAATAAAATTAGGATTGCTTTCAATACGTATTTGTATTATCTTTTTCATATTCTTTGTTGTGTGTGTTTTTTATATTTTTTTAGTTTGAATATTTATTTTAACGTCGATGGATGATTTAGAAAGTAGGCCGGTCTCGTAGGTAAGCCTATCATGTCTAACAGGATAAATGATTTTGAAAATACGACGGACTTGAAAAATAAGTCAGTCTCCAGAATAGGCCTGAGAGTCGAGCAATTTCCTATCATTATTGGTACTAAACAAAATAATGTATAAATAACTCCAAGACAAAAAAGTTTTAAAGAAACGAATATATGGTTACCTTCAAGACAAAAAGGTTTTAGTCAAAAGAATGTATGATAATCGTCAAGAAAAAGAGGCATGAGGCTAAGGATGTAAAGATGTAAAAATTGAACTGCTCCAAATTCGTGTTTCACATGGGTACTAGCAAAATTATTAATAATTGAATAAGCATATTAATTATCAGTGTCAATGATTGTATAAATAATGTTCAATAAATTTATTACCTTTTGTAAACTTTCGGACCTGCTGTCATGTCCTTTGATTGATGGATAGGATCGCCACCACATATGCCCAATATAGGCCTCACCAGTTCGCCACATTCAGTGTCCCAGCCAAAGTTAACACTTTTGAAACCTGTAAGTACTGAATGTGTTTTTGTCGATATGATTTCATCAGATCAGTAATTGGATATGATATAAACCGCATGGTATCATATTGAATTCCTTATCGTAGAGGAGACATCATACTTATATTTTTCACATTTTAAACTATTCATATAATGTTACATAATAGCAGCAGCACTGTTATATTTTTCTATAGAATGCTAAAAATGTTCAATCCATTTGCATTAAGTTGACGTATTTTAGCTTAGCTATCAGAAAAAACTACAAAGCAAAAACAAATGCGCTAAAATGAAATAAAGAGGATTTCCTTAAATAAATACTAACATTCTTGAAGTAAAGATGTCATTGTGCCATTAGCCCAGCAAAGCCCACTGAATATGTTCATGTTCGACTTAACTTCGTCCTCATTGGGGCAACTGGTCAGCTCGTCAAGAAACTGGTCGGTTATAGATGCGAGATCACTGCATGGAAGGAGTTAATGCTTTATTAGAAATCTCCTAACACGTATAAATATGAAGAAACAATATCTTGAATTTGTGTTTGGGTTCTTAAACCTATTGCTACGTACGACATTAATACCGTATAGCCGCTTATTTTTGCTCACCAAAATTTTCGAGATTTGATAAAAATAAACCTCGAAAACATTATATGGAGGCGATATTTTCACGATATTGATTTAAGGGTCGATATCATTCAACAATTTTCCAATATTTCGCGGATCAAAGATTTACGATCCTAGTAATATCTAGCAAAATCGCAAAAATATCACCCCCGTGAAAATGATCGGCTAGACGGTATCTAGATTAACTTGGCAGGATGCGTGGTGCGTGGTTTGAGAGCAGTGGTATATTCACGTTGTGTCTTCTTGTAACAGAGGAGCTCTTGTCCTATTAATATTGCTATCTCACTGAAGCATAATTGAAGTTGATAATCAAAATTTGATATAGAGCCCAAGGAGATAAGGAAGGCCGGAATTAAAAACAACAATCACGTTATGATATATAAGATCTCAACTGTATGATCAATAACCTTTTCAATTAACATTAGCAATACATATATATATATTAGAACGCACGCTGATTAGAGACTAGCGATGGAATCACATGTTTCAGAAAGCCGAACTGGTAACATTCCAAGAATATGCTATATGTATAGGCATCACTAACTGGTAACATTCCAAGAATATGCCATATGTATAGGCATCACTAACTGGTAACATTCCAAGAATATGCCATATGTATAGGCATCACTAACTGGTAACATTCCAAGAATATGCCATATGTATAGGCATCACTAACTGGTAACATTCCAAGAATATGCCATATGTATAGGCATCACTAACTGGTAACATTCCAAGAATATGCCATATGTATAGGCATCACTAACTGGTAACATTCCAAGAATATGCCATATGTATAGGCATCACTAACTGGTAACATTCCAAGAATATGCCATATGTATAGGCATCACTAAGACGCTGTCCTGAAGCTATACAAACATAAAGCCGTGTTCGCCAGGCACACAGGACATAGAAATAATATTGTCTAAAACAAAACTAAAAGTTAAAACGATAACATCAGAACACCAAGTATATCCATGGTCTAAGATGAAGTTAGAACACCAAATCTATAACTATGAAATCATTTAATTTTGCCACGCTGCAGAGTGATAGCCAACTAATTAAGATAAGCAGGGAAATAAATAATATGTTTATGTATTTGAAATTGTTCAGAAAGTCATGCTCAATGTATAATGAACTGTAATCAAAATAACTGACAAAATTAACAAAGTTACTTTACAGTTACATTTTAAAATGAAAAGTCGTTTCCGTTACGTTGCACAGCCTACGTTGGCTGCACCACGTTGTGCGTTGTACTTATCAATCGGGGGTCAGTTCAGAAACAAAATCTTATTTCGACGTCGTCACTATATAAGTAAAAAGTGATAATGGCTGCGTACGTGGAGATATGTCGCTTTGGCGACAAATGCCATCACTGAATATAAATCATATCAGTCTATGGAGTCTATGGAAAATACGATCGGTGTGTCAATCATCTCAACACCGTTTACAGCAGAATTCGGTGCCATGGATGCGTAAACATGTCTTCCATAAAGTGTTTGCAACTTTCAATCCCATTCCTACAAAATCGACTAAAAGGTGATCAGATGGAATATGTAGAAACGCATTATTTTAGCTGAGCTAAACCACAGGTGATAATTGCATTGGGCGTAGTGCAATCGTCCGTTGAACCCCGACAATGTATCAGCTAAGGTATGTATCTTAACCTTTAATCCTAGTGACATATTTCGTGTTCCTTTGTCTTTTTTTCCTAAAGTTTAATTCAGTTACCTTAAATCTCATTTAACAAATGATATCAAGTCTCGGTCCATAATTTAATTAAGCTGTGAATTAAAAAAAATATACCTGCACATTCCCTCAGCAAGTGAAGACATTTCATCATGCGTCACGTGTGTATCGTGCTCAAATAAATCTCTGGCTGCTCCCGAAGCAACACGGTTGAACTTATCATCCAGAACTAGTTGTAGTTCAGAATACGACGTACAAATCAAGGGTGGAGCCTGTCTCCGAAACAGAACACTAGTCCATGGTGTACGTATCGGATTCGCTGAAGTAGCTGCCAACAAGAGCATCCCAACTGAAACAAAAACGTTAGACGTTCGTATAGTCACAGCTACATAGCCGTGATGTCTTGTCGGGAAATTTAAATAAAATAACTTACCTAGCAGTCTAACATTGGCATCCATGTTGACCATCGCTGGAAAGTATACACGTACATGTAGGTATGGACGGTTACTGTTACGACCTATACCCTGAGGCAAATCATTCAAATATACATAATATTCAGACTCGTCATTTTCAGAGTACATCCTATAATTGAATGACCTTCTCTATCTTGTCTATCATTTAAATTCTACGTGTCATTACGGTCCATTATGTGAAAATTGCCGATATTAAAATACAGGGAAGTATTAGCGGAATGTAAATTATAGAGTGTAAGGTATTATTAAATAATAAATAATATTAGTAATATAATTGATATAACAATATCATCACATCCCACAATGAAGAGGACTTGTCTGATATATATTTATTTCCGACAAAGCAGCGCGCGAAAAAATACGTTATCAGTAATCGTACACTCCTTACACTGAGGGTTACATTGGTGCCGAATTGCATAACGAGCAGGGCTTTGTAGGGAAAAGTGTTTTACGATAATTTGTAAAGAACACAACGGTTACCATGTAGATCTATTCACGTAACAACCCCACGTGTTAATTAGCAATGTTTATCGCAAAAAGAGCATCTACATATTTTCGGATTATAAATAACTGTCTTTGCCCCATTATTATATTCCCTATATTATAACATAAGGAGTTATATATTTTCTTATTTCCTGTTGAGCCGGCAAATGAACATTTAAAAAATAAATGCACTGGCTTCGTATTTGATATTGTACAGAAATGCTTAACTCAATCATCTATTTACACTTACAACAAAACGTTGAATTGATTGATAAAAAATCTAGCAATATAGAAATGGAATGTGACGCAATAGATCATTCAATAAAAACAACGAAATAAACTGTAACTTCTAAACTAATGGGATAGCATTATCAAAATAGTGCAGTTTCTTATACGCTCCTCCGAGTTCAATAAGCAGATAAACATGGGACAAACAATGGTATGTCGGCCTCCATTTACCGCCAAAAAAGAAATGCAAAAAACAAAACCTTTACTTGTATTTTCCCAAAATGCCATGTGTTTCACCTCTGGTAGAGTCTTACAAGAGGATCTCAAAACACCTCACCTTTCCAAAACTTCAATTCTAAATCGTGGGGAAACATAAGAAAAGACACGTTAATGTAGACACTTCTTTACTTCGAAACTCATTACCTTGTTGAGATTCTGATTTATACTTCTCTATATTAGATCACATGTTGACATTCTCATAGACAGGAAACAATATTACATCAGAAATAAGCCCGAATATCTCTTTTGCGTAATTTACTCTTTTAGATAAAAAAACCTCACTGAATGTACCATTATTCGACATGCCGTATTGATATTCCGTTTATTGTTTCACTCGTAACCTAAATTCTTTTAATATTTGCTTTTCTAAACAACTTACGTAGATAAAACAAGCGGTAGATTCCAAATTATAGATAATTACAACATCATGTTTATCGAGAAAACAAGCGTTTAGTCACCGTACAAGGACGTCATTATCTCCACGACCTTCATGTAATATTCTAACGTTTGAGGTTGACGGTATGATTCATACGTACTGTTAACCCGGTATTACCATCTATTTTATGCTTCATAATTACACGCAATCCAACAGCTAATCAAAAATCATCGCTATACACTTTAAACTAAAACCATTTTTTTTATTAAAGTAAATATATAACGACGTACGCTTTTAACATAAACATTTCATCATGGAAACATAGCCCTTTTCTTCTTATATTTTTGTTTTGGTTATCAATATGCCATTCCATTTTTCTTGATATGTTTGAGTCCAGGAACGCATTTTTTCTTCAATTATGTCAAATATCTGTTGTCTAAATATTCCTGGTTTAACGTACCTTCACGATATATCGTCTCGGGCATGTAAATTCAAACAATACACAGCGCATGTAGTTTTAACACCTAATTTAATACATATTATAGGCCTACATAAGGTGGAATTTAGCATGAGTATCACTAAACATGCTTCTATGCCTCCCTATAAATCTCATATAAATCTATAAATCTGGACAAACAAAAAAACTAAATGACAACGCTTTTTTATCTAGTTTATTTTTATCATCATAATTAATCTCGTGTTAGCATATACCGCCTTTCAAAGGGACAATTCAGTGAGGCTAATTCTGTTACCATAAAACAAGACATGGCATAAATGTATTGTTCTACATTCCTTATAAAACATATAATAACAAATATTGCTAAACACTTTATTGTAAGAGTGATTTGAGTAATTCTAAACAAAAGTTGTTTTACTCCCTATGCACGGACTATGGTTCAGCATTCAAGACGTCCGACCACAATGTAATGGCGGACAGCGAGCGAAAATGATCATTTCACATACATGTCACCAGCGTGGGGTTTCTTGGCATATCACAGTAAAATCAACTAATTTAACTCCCACCCATTGGTTTGCTTAAGATATAAGTTCAAATTTTGATGCTATCGCAGACTGTACGGTCCCTTCAAAGGTGATATAAATAGTTGTTATTCGTTCATAGAAATAGTTTTGAAGCATAAAATGACGGGTCTTCGCAGATTAATAATATTTGATGTAAGTTTTGTCAGAGAGGCACATTACTTTGAATTTCAATAACAAATTAAACACAAATAGATATATTATATATTTTAGGTCTAACGACAATTTATTTGGTTCCTCCTATTTTACTCTATCTGTAAAGGTCAAAGTAACCATTGCTGTTCTTAAAATGAACTTCATTTATAATATTCTATTAAAATCAATTATAAACATTATGATATGTGTGATATTGAACACATCATAGACACATCCCTTTTACTTCATTAATTCATATAATGTTTTTAATGTTTCCACTACCTACGATAATGATTTCCAATAAACACTCGATCTTGTTATCCATATATCTTAAAGTTTTAAAAGGATTTGAAATACCTAAAATTGTTTAATGTGTTTTTATCATATCGATAGTTAAAACAATTTACATGCTTGTAATTTTTTCAAGTTGATTAGATATGTACAAGGTTCCATGATATTTTAACGGTACATCGTTAGAGGAATTGCTATCAACTAATTGCTTGACTGCGGCGATATCCTTTACCTAAAACACATCGTGTGTACCATCATTGTGTTTATGGATATTGGCCCCGCAATACTCTGTACCCGGCATGACTTTGAACATGAATACTACATACAAATTTTCTTGTGGCTACTCGCAATTTACATTTCAAAGCATTTTTAGCGGAGAGTAAGTTTCGCAGACTTGAACATTTTGAGCTACCTTTAACTATCATTGTGTATTAATGCGGAAGTGTCGTGTCCCGTTCTATCCAGTCTTCTCTGATAAATCAAGAAGCTAGTGTTGGTTACAATTCCTATACTAAAGTGACTATCACGCCTGTTACTTAGTGACAAGAGGCCCGGCGGAACAACACGACATGACGTTCCGCTTGTTCGTCTGGCACATCTCATTTGAGGGTTCAAATCCGAAACCAAACAGATTTAGAACTATTACATCAAAACTCTGCATATATATATATGAAAAGGTATTTCACTATTTCACTTTAGAACAAAGGAAAGTGCGTTTTTTATCAACAATCACAACGAAAATGACAGCAAATGGAAATTAATGTTTGTTTAAAACTTTTTTCCAACGAGAAAAATAACAAACAAGCAAAAACAAATAAATAAAAACTACAATGAAAAAAAAAATACCGTCGACATTTGGACTCGAACCCACTTTACTGCTGCCATGACGTCACACAAAGTTGGAACATGAACCCCATATATTGCAGGGAGCCTTCTTACAGCGCATTAACAAAGTACATAGAATGGGCGGTTGACCTTTGATCTGTACCATTTTAACGGATGACCAGCCTGGTTGTTTAAAAGATGATAAGGTTAACCATATGATTAGTGAAAATTTCATTTCTCATTTGCTGCAAATTTTATGATTATATTCACTAAAATCAGCAAGCAGTTATAGAATGGATATTTCTTAAGAATCCTGTAAAATTTGAATCACCAGAAATATTCTTATCTACATTTGAAATTTGTCGTTTAACTATGATTAGCTAAATCATCTTTTCGATAACCTGGCCCCGATGTATAGACTAAGGATTTCTTCAAATCTATGGATATAACAAAGATAACCAAAGTGTGTGTACATACTGGCCAACATCGGTTATTACTGTGGATTCATAATCTTGTGTGTAACTTGTCATTTTGACAAAATATGCGATAAAAACTCAACGTTTCAGAGAAAATGACTGAAACAATTTGTCACCAAAAATCAATGTCATTAAATCTGTACTATTGTCTACCAACCAGCGTTGGTTTAACCAGATTTCACTTCATATAACATTTGCGTCCCTTACAAAGTGACAATAAAAATCACATGAGGATAATTTACCTTTTTTTTGTTTTTTTTTGCACTCAGGACTAAGGTCATTCTCTATGCATATATGGTCCCAATGCGACAATGGTATATAGCATATGTATATCTTTTATATATCTTTCACAATAACAAGTCTCATTGTTTCTAACAGTAATTTTTTCCGACAGAGATAGAGAGAAAGAGAGGAGAATCGAGATAGAGAGGAGGGGAGTGAGAGTAAAGAGCAACGTAGAGAGAGAGAGGGGGTGGAGAGAAAATACAGAAAGATAGAGAGAAATACAGAGAGATGGTGAGAAAATACATAAAGCGATAGGGGGAAGGGGAGAAAAAAACAGAACGAGAGAGGGTAAGAGGGAAAAGACAGCGAGAGTAAAAAAAAAAAGGAAAAAGAGAGAGGGGGAAGCAGGCGGAAAAGACAGGAAGAGGGAGTTAGAGAATAGAGAGAATGCGGAGGCAAGCGAGACGGTCATGGGCGCATGGCAAGTAGGACTACTGTAGATGAGTGAGAAAGCTTAGAGAAAAATAGAATATCCGGTAAAGGGAGTGAGTGGAGAGATGAGAGTCAGGCTAGAGCAAGTGCGAAAGCTAAAGTAAGCTATGTGAGAGTCATGAAGTCATCATCTTTCTTACAAGGATTCACATTACGCTAATATTCAATTATAATACAATCATGCGGAAAGAAAAAATGTGAATATTTATATATCGTTTGAGTGATTTTTTTTTTGAATTGTTGTAAATATCCATTGTCTCACTTTTTCCATATCTGCTAAAGATATTCTTCTTTCAGTGTCATCATAGTGCATTTTTTTATTATTGTTATCTTTTTTCACCATTGTTTCAAATACACTGTATTTAATTTCTAAGCGAGTCATGAACCAAAAACATTACATACAATTATACTTAACAAAATTGATTTCATGCGCACACAATCTTCATTTGTACAGGTATACATCAAGTGTCATTGCCCTATATTCCACCAAACAGTCCATATAAAAAAGGAAAAAGGCTACGACACTCAATACTTATACAGAGAAAGTAAAAAAAAAAAAAATAAATAACCTTTTTCAAGTATGAATACTAATTGCCATATTTTGCATGATATTATTACAAACCTGTACATGCAAATTAGATAATTCAAAGAAATTAATTTACAAGGTATCATTACACGCATGTAAAAAGTTATTTATGCATGTGTTGCTTGGCAAATGTCTAATTTTCCTTACATCGCTATACATTTTCAATTCGTTTTTTAATACCCTAAAAATGTCAATTTCCTTCGTTCTTTTTTCACTAACGTAGTATGTTTTATAAACAGAAAAATATATAATCGATACTAGGACATTTAAATCTTCATATACTGGCGATTCCGTTTTATAGCCGGTAATAATATATTTGATATTTGCAAAGTTCCTTCCAATTTTAATTTTCTTAAACGTTTCATTGACTTTTTCCCAGAATCTTTTAACATGTTCACATAAAATAAAGAAATGATCGTAATCCTCCGTTACCTGACATGTAGTACACAAAGGATTGGATTCTATTTTCCATTTGTACAGTAATTTTTTACAGGGTAGTATACACATGAAAAGTTTCCACCTAAAGATTTTTAATTTATTCTCATCCAAAGAGTGAAAACTAAAGACTTGTTTTTAATTAAGTATCGCTTGACAATTCAAATTTATTTTTCCAAAAATTAAATGTATGTGCTTTAATTTTCTTATTCTTTACTAATAAGTCATAAATTACTTTATTGGTAAGCTTTTCAAGAGGAATACACTGTCTACTCTTAGTTGTTATTTGCAATTTCAAAGCATCATGCGTGATTGTTGTATTAATAGAAGAATTAGATTGGATTTCCTGTAACCAACACTTTGGAATTGATTTTTTCAACATAATAATCTGTGACATCCAGTTCTGTTTCGAGGTCAGCTTGTTCAAAATATACTTCTCACAGATTTTTCCAGAATGAAGATAATTTACTGCGATAACCCAAGCCCTGGTAAAAGTCTTTTTTTTTCTGATGACTTACTTTTTTCAAATATTAATGGATTTTTTTGTGATGGGAATTCATACCAAAGTTAAGAAGCAAATTTGTGGAATTCATATCCCGCGTTTTCGTTAATCAAAGGCCCATAACTCAGCGAAATAGGTTCCTATGAAAGTGACGACCAAACTTGGCCAAGGCCCCAAGACATTTAACTATGTTACCAAGTTTCGAGAAAATCCGGTAATATTTGCAAGAGAACTGAAACAGACGAAAATGGCGTTTTTCGTTAATCAAAGGGCCCATACCTCAGCCAAATACGGTCAAATCAAAGTCCCGATCAAACTTGGCCAAGGCCCTGAGACATTTAACCATGTTATTAACTTTCGAGAAAATCCGGTAATATTTCCGAGAGTTATTAAATGGAAACAGCCGAAAATGCTTCTTTCGTTAATGAAAGGGCCATAACTCCGCCAAATAGGGTCTGATAAAAGTGCCGAGCGAATACATCCGAGCCCTTGGCACATTTGACCATATGACCAAGTTAAAATTAATCGCCTAAGATTTGACAAAATTGATGTCTTTTTAAGAAGATAATATACTGAACGCCGATGAAAACGCAACACTGTTATAATATGCAAAATTAAATGTTAACAAAAATTTCACAGAAAAAAATCTTTATTTCATTACAAAGGTATACATTTCGAGAGTCGTTTCCTACCAGTGAGATAGTCAAAGATTGCCCATGTATAGGATGAGACAAACGTTTCAACGCAACCCCCTAATTCATTTTCACACTTTCGATATCTTATTTGGACACCATTTGCCTCCACACAAGCACGACACCTACGTGGCATGGACCGAACCAGACGCTGAATTCTAACTGGCTGAATGTTCCTCCACGCCTCCTTGATGGAAATTTCAAGTTCACGTCGATTTCGCGGTTGTGGCTGACGTCGTTTCAACGCTTGACCTAACTGGTCCCACAAGTGTTCAATCGGTCTGAGGTCAGGGGAGAAGGCAGGCCAGGGCAGTGTTTGAATGTTCTGTTGATTTAGGAAGTCTGTGGTCAAACTTGCTGAGTGCGCACGTAGTAGCATGTCGACGTCGGGATGATAACGAAAGAATGGTACAACGTTAGTTTGTAGGACTTCGTCGATGTAACGCCATGCCGTCAGATTACCGTCCACGATAACAAGAGGCGTCCTGCGGTCGAAGGATATCCCTCCCCACACCATCACACTACCACTACCCCAACGGTAACGTTCGCGGACGCACGAATCGACGTAACGCGCTCTCCGTCGTCTCCACACGCAAATTCCACCGTCACTATTACGGAGATGGAAGCGGGATTCATCCGTGAACAGTACGCGTCTCCATTGGCGCATGAGCCAACGTGGATGCATCCGGGTCCGCGTCAGGCGATTTTGACGTCGACGTTGTGTCAACATGTTCCCACGGAAGGGTATACAGGCTTTCAAACCGGCGCTACGCAAACGTCGGCGGACAGTAGAAACCAAAATTCGTCTTCCATTGATACCTATCGTTGTTCTGGCCGTTTGGGAGGCAGTTTGGAAGCGGTCACGGAGATGGGTGACCCAGATGGGTGACCCGGATGTAACGGTACTGTCGATCCGACGTCACCCGTTGCCTCCCAGGGCGCAGTCTGTCATTCAGAGAACCCGTTTGAACGTACCGCTGATGAAGTCTCACAATAGTAGAAGGCGAGCATCCCATTCTACACGGAATTTCACGCCGCGGAAGTCCGCCTGCCAACATACCCCTAACTTCGTGACGCTGGGTATCCGTAAGTCGTGGTATCGTTTTCAAAACTAAACGGCGTTTTCAAAATCTGAATGTGGAAAACAGTCTTCCTATCCACAAGGACTGCACACGTGTAATGGGTAGACCAAGGGTGCATTGATATAGAGTGCATGTACAGATAGGTACTTTTTCAATAATCGACCGCTTCACGGCCCGAGAGTAAGTTCAGTCATGCAAATCTTTATTGTATACATTTTGTGACACAGTTTGCAAACAAAGTTCATTCATACTCCGATGAAGTTAAAAAAATAGTGACATCAATACTTAAATACACATACTAACGTTTTGCGTCATAGTGTTATAGATATATCAAATATTACACGCGGGGGAGTTTTCGCGTTAAAACGTCTTTCGAGTAATTGGTGTACATTTCCCGTTCTCGTAAACATTCACGTTTACAGCATTAGTTTTTTTGTCTCTATTACCTTTTGTTACGTGAAACAATAATTATCTCGGGCTTACGTTTGTTATTAGGCTCATGATTCTAACCTTGACAATCTTCTATATGGTGAGTTCTTATGAATAGAAATTTAGTTGTCACGTCTTACTAAAATCAAGAAAACATTGACGTGGAGTTTTTTTTAAAGAAAAAACAAAACAAATTATGACATCGGAAATACCTTTTTTAAGAAATGTATTCACTGTTCCTTTTTCATGAACGTGCCTTTGTAGGAAATAATTAATCAATTACTCCTTCTCCTTTTCAATATACAGCTCAATATATAGCAATTTTTAAAACTATTGCCCTATTATCAATAAATTTAACTTTTTAAAATATTATTTTATAGATATGTTAAATAAGCATTTCACGACCTCAGTGTAAACTTTTGCAGCTAGGATGAATCATATCCTACTATGTATTAAGACACACACTGCGTATTACAGAGTTAGCTGCTCTAGTGAGTAGGTAATAATTGTGACGTCATGTGTTTGTGAACGTAATGCTTTTGGAGAAAACGACGTGAATCCCCGCACAATTATGATGCCACATGGATACCAACTCACAAGAGAGCTAACTTTGTAATATGCAAAAACAGAATTGTCTGAGATAAGCATGACTGACTCCACTTACTCCTTTCAAATATTCAATTCAATCTTGCATTTCACAGTTAATTTTCTTCTCACACCATAATGAGATGACAATCTCAGCCTCTCTTATATCATACATGGTTAAACAATGATCCATGCAGTAGTCAGACCAATGTCTGTAATGCTATTATTTAGCTCATAATTCAACTCGTAATTGTATAAGGAGTACAACTTTTAATGTTCTAGATTCTAACTAATTAGAGAAAACCACTAATAGGTACATTATATAAAACAATGTTCACTTGTGTGTACGTGTATAACTTTCCTTGTTGTTGATAACTGTATAACATTCTTTATCAAATAAATACGGTATGATTCCGTTTTATGCTTTGGATACTAAATTGATGACGATATATATGACATGATTTGACGAAAAAACTATATCTTATTTATCTAGATGTGTACATGCATTCCTTTAAATGGCTTCGTTGTATTATTACAATGTCTCAGATATTATTGACGTTTTGAAGGAAATGGTTACTAGTAAGTCTCATGCAATTAATTATCATTGATTTCTCTCAAACATGTTACAAGAAACTGTTTCACTTCAACAGCATGTATATACACAACAATTGTGTTATTATTTTGTACATATTGACAGCGGTACAGAGAACTGGACAGGTATGGATTCCTTTTACCTCTCAGAGCGTTCGTGGTGATAGGACCTGTGCACCTGTTGATATGGCCGTAGTGTTTGCAGAAATTGAGTTTTAAAAACTAAAAGTGTCATGGAAGGAATTAATTTGATATCGGTTGAAGGTTTATTACCTCTAACAGAATATCATTGTTAGACCGCCTAATGCATCAACATGCTCTACTAAAAACTTTAAAAAGCAAAACATTAATCCTGTATATATCATATATGCTTAATGGATCGATTCTGAAGGTAAACTCTTCTTTTAATACAGTGACTGTCGATATAAAGTATACCCTTAGTAAAGCCCTATTTTACAACCCACTTCGAAAAATTAACACAATTTGAAAAATTGTTACAAAGTGCGCTGTGGAATACGCCCGGATGTTGAAAAAGAATAAATGGACGTATGTCTATCTATTTGTTTTACTAACACAGCGATGAAAAATACTTAATGTAACATTAGTTTCGTATTGGATTTTTAATAACATCATCTTAAAACAAAACTTTCACAAAGTATTTCCGCCAACAAATATTAATGTCATTATGTTTACAATTCACTAAAGCTGATACTACCAGAGTTTGTTTAACCAGATTTCACTTCACGAAACATTTGTTTTTATGAAGGGAAAACAGTAAGAAGAGGGTTTGACTTCAATTGGTTGATTTATTGATTAAATACAAAAAGTGTGCTTATACATGTACATCGTTTAATGTCGCGTTTCAACCTTACGAATTTATCTCTGGTTCAAAGTCAGACGATTCGAAGGTCACGCCAGGTGCGAGAGCATAGAATAGGTTCATAATGTGAGCTAAATTTGTAAGACTCTGCACATCACCACAGGCACTGACGTCGGTTTGGAGGAATCCACCAGCGATGCATCGTTCTTGTGCTAACAAAAGTCTAGATAAAAGAAAACAACATTACATGTTACATCACAGACGAGTCCCAGTCGAAGTGCATCATAATTTCGTCCTTTGTAAATGTACTGTTTCTTTTTTTATTTTCGTATTTTTGGAACATCATTAAGTAGAAGTTATTGAAAATATACTTTCCTTCACAAGTTTATAATCTGTAACTGAACTTAAACTATAAGTTTTGAAATATGCGTCTTCTAATCACTTATTATATAGTTTTGCTATCGAATGAAGTCAACCATTTGACGTTCACCCTCGCATTAATTAGTAGTCAAATATTTGCAGAAATGGTTCACGTACGCTTTGTAGTGGTCTGGACCCTTCCCCATACCACTCTCTCTTATTGATGAACTAGAGCTGCGACACGCTATAAGCACATCCGACGCCTGTTCAGAGCAAAGGCTATGCCATCTATAGTTCACGACTTCGACACCATCTAACACTGCATTGAAAATTATGTAGGATTAGAAAAGACATATGCGTATACATCAAATTATATTAATCCAATCTATTGTTTGCAAATGATTTGACAGAAAGGTAAGTTGCTTACTAAGGCAATGTTCCTGAAAATGTTGTCGAACCCATATTTTGTCAATGCGTGCGCATAAGTAGACTTATTTCCTGTCGAAAATTTTGTTATCATATCATAATTATTTGCAAGATAAAAATGAATAAATAAGAATTCATAACCGATAGGTTACTATTATTGTTACAATGTTATCCTCTCTTGAACATACTTTTTTAATTTACAGTAATATTTAATTCAAGGATCAAGCATAAATGTCGCGAAAACGTTTTAATCATAAAGTAAGCCTACATCAGGAATTCTGTATCAATTATGACAGAATTAGATAAATAGTTTATAAAATCATGTCACCAATTTAGGGCAGAATTACTTGGTTATATATTAAAGCAGCTTAATAATATTGTATACTGGTACACTGACAAAAAGTACATCTGGAACAGGTCTGAAGTAGTACATCAGTCAGTAACAAATTTCATTGATACAATATAAAAGTCTTAGTTTGAAATGGAATCTTATTATCAATTTGTGTATAATCGGAAACGATCGTGCGAATACATAGTGCAATGGATAATTTCACATAGTGTTTAATAGCTGCGATGATATTCTACAACAATAATGAACTTCACACTGCCATTAAATGAGGTAATGCAGATAGATAAGATTGCAAAATAAAAACCGACACATTTCACAACATTGAAAACCTTCATTTTTTTCGTGTAAGACTCGTTTTATAAATCTTCTTCTCGGAGTATTGTTAGTGATCCCTTGTTATAACTAGAAAACGGTATACAGCGATTTAAAGTGATAAGGACAATGAGTGAACATGGATATATATACAAATATACAAAGGAATGTCTAAAACGGTTTATGTTATAACATACAGGATGGTCAGAATACCAGACACAAATGATGTAAAAACAAATTCAATTTAATACTTATCATGATCTTATTCTGCAAAACATGTCATTGCGAGTAGATAAACTCTAATCTAATATTAAGATAAGATGACCTTAAAAATAGTATAAATGGAACATTATTATTACCAATTGTTTGACTTAAAAAATTCCTCTCGGAATAGTCATTAAAAGTCACTAAAATATTAAGTGGAAATAACAAGATTTGAACGATCGATTTGATTTGGTTTTTGTTTTACTAGTTCTACGTCCTATTTACAGCCAGAATCATTTAAGGATGTTGGAGGCGGAAAAGCAGGATAACACGGAGAAAAACCACCGACTAGCAGTTAGTTACTGGTAACCGCCCCACATGAGATTAGAACCCGCAACAACTCAGAGGTGGAGGGCCTGTGATGATATGTCAGGACATCCAAACCACACATCCATCGCAGCCTAATGTACAGTCGAAAGACAGTCTTAATAAGGAGCCTTATACATGTATGTAGTTATCTATCTACGCTTAAACTTTGATCTGCCACCTTTAAAGAAAACAACAAACAAGCAAAGAAAAAATAAATGAGTAACTTACTTTCCTCCAGGAATCTTGTTTTGTCACCGTTATACAAACATATCCCACTGAAAACCCCCATGATGGTCGTAATTTCTGGGAAGTTGTTACAGTCAGTTATTTCCTGGCTAACATTTACCGCAGCTATGTGGACAAGGCTGTAACATTATAATTATCGTAGCCATTACCACATAACACACTCACCTATTTTCAAGCAATATTTAAACAATAAGGAATCATCATTGAGTACGTAACAAAATGACATCTGTGTTTTGCTGTAGAGGAAAATTTACTTTTTCATGGCATCCTATATCCCTTTTTCGTGTTCACTCCGTTATTTGACGGGAAACCTTAAAGCACCATTTCAAGTTTCAGAGATCGATTTAGAATGATTAAATCCCATTTATATCCCAGAGAAATGTAAGAAGTAGTTTTACTTATAGTTTTTGGAACTGCATAAAGGAGATATCAGCTCGGTGGACTCGATTCCTATAATTATATTAGCATGACAGCATACATATCGTGATAGCATACATAGTTCCATAGAGTATTCAGATATATTTTAACCGGGATATATTATTTTGACTGTCAACACTAGGTTTGGAGGGTAATATGTATTTATGACGTCACCTAATTGCCTAGCCCGAGTGAGCTGTCTTACAACCCCCGCATAGCTATTTGCAGTATGGGATAAATTTTAATTTAGTGACCTGCGTTGTAATCATAGTGTCGCCACGTTTAAATTCACTGTGTCTATATGTATAAAATTAGGTGTTAAAACTACATGCGCTCTGTATTGTCTGAATTTACATGTCCATGTGTCATGTTATGTCCTGTACATGTAAATTTATGTGTATTTAAGTTGTTGTGATGACGTATGAGAGTTGAGCGAATGGATTGGTTGAGAGTGTAACATTGACCTTGCATGACCCTGTCCTTGCACGTGCACGGCCACTCTGGTGAAAGCGTGCCCACACATTACATGGAAAAAAGGCACCGGGCATATACCACCTTTATAGCTGAAAGCCTGTGTGCTTAAAGGCCAAAGTGCTGAAAGGTATGTTTATTTAATTTGAAACTAGAAATAAAGTAATAAACTTATTCTTCATTATGCAAAATAATTAATATACTTTATAGTTTTCAGTTATAACTGCGTTAAATAACTTGTCCATAAAACATACAACGTGTATATCTATAACAAATGACAACAATGTACATTGATATACACTGTATGTATATGGTGTACCTAACAACTAAAACCGATAGTGACAATTGTTTTATTATCACATTTTGTTCTCTGGTCTTGTTGATATCGTTCCTTTTTGTATGACACATGGCTGACCTTTAAAACATCTACAGTCACACCGTGCAGTCTCCAACATAAAAATCATCGATGTGATTGATTGTTTGTTTGTTTGTTTGTTTTTCGGACAAAGCATTGCGTATTCTTATTACACTAAACATTTAAGCTATAACTTTTATTAACCTAATAAAATAATGTGCCGTTTTTTATGAATATTGGTAGGTTACCACCATGATTACTTACTTGCATAAATCCGTTGATGCAGTTTCCAACATTTGCTGCGTAACACCGTCATTTTCTCTGAATAGTTTATCTACTATACTGTGGAATCTTCGAGAAACTTGACGTCCTATCGTCCTAGTCAGCGTATAGTATGATGAACAAAACGCAGGCTGGACTTGTCTTCTGAACAAAACGTCTGATAAAGGTTGATGTTGTGGGTGCCACGCTACTGTGAGAGTCGCAGATGCAACTAAAAACACTCCAACTGGAAAATAGCAATAAACTTGTAGATAAAATAGGATTTCTAAAACAATAGGAAACGAAAAGGTATCATATATTTGTATTATTTATATTCGTATTGTATTCGACGTAGTTTATTGATATTTCCGTATATTGCTCAATAGCGAACCTGAATATTGATAACAATTAACAAAACATATACACGTTTCACCAAAACATGAATCGATTGTCTACTAGTACACAAAATAATATATTTACATTCTGAGTGTTTCGTCACTCAACCACGAAGACAAACATTTGCCTATGAAAACACTATGAAATCAGTATGAATACAACGATTCTCGTGCATAGATCAGCTGATTTTCAAACAATGCGCCAGTTTCATATCATTAAAAAATCCCCAAGAATATTGAAATGTATATCATCTAATGTGTTGTTTCTTGATATAAGAAGTCAATCAAATGTTATTTTAACTTTAATTTTATTTGCAAAACAGGTCGACCGGAAGGCGGAAGCCTGAAAACGTGACGTTGTGGAACGACTTCGTCATCCAGCTGTTCCATTAATCTTGTTTCTCGTCGTATATGGGTGTCATAATTTTAAATATAATGTAAAAAACCTTTCAATAATTTTTATCTCATAAATTATTCTAATGTAAATATATGGATTGAATGTATTTTTCTAATTTTCATAGCGGCTATGGATAATAGATGCTATCTACATATCTTCCGAAGAGCGCTAACATGATCCGAGTGCCTACAACTACACAAATTAATATTGCTGTGTGATACACATGAATGTGTTACAGATAGATGTATACTTACCAAACAGACGAAGAGGAAAAATCATGATGGAACAGTGATCTCGGCAATGGATGATCGCAAACTAAGGCATATCTATCTTATAACCATGTTTAAATACATGTTCAAGAAATGTCCGCCTAGTTGACATTCTGATTGCATCATTTGACATTATGAAAACTAAAATGGCATCTCATCTGCGTTGTTATTTATCTATTAGTATAAATAATGAACTATTTTATGTCAATGATGTCCTGCGAACAAGTTCCTTTAAGAACCTTATCAGCCTCCGATTTAATACTTATTTTCTCGTCAATATTGGTGTTTAGCAATCGGACATCTTTGGGCCTATTCGAAGAGCTCTCACAATCATTATAAGAAAGCCGGAGGAGTTGCGATGGGGTGTTAAGTGTCCATTTGGATGGTCTATATACATAAATATACTAATTTACTTGTAATGCACAATATAAAATAAATCATAAATGCCAATAACGCCCATCTGATATAATGTCCTGTAGGTCCCTGACAGCTTATTACAATGGAAATGTCATAGAAATCTACTCATTATCAGATTTTACATCACGACAACCTTCATGTTCTACACGACTTTATCATTTAAATGAAATGTTCATTCACTTTGTAATGAAGAATATCCCCATCAGACGCGGTGACGATTATAAGGAACAGGTAATAAAATTGTGTTTTCGCTACAATTATTATTTTATGATACTATTTTCAAAAGATGTTGAATAAATCATTTAACGACCTCGATGTAAACAGGTACAGCCAGGATGGATCAGATCCTAATAAGACAAACTCAAGATATGGCATCATGGGTTCGATACATGATTTAACTTCATTATAAATTAACGGATTTTGGAAGTAGAAGTTTGAATAAGGTAATAAAAGAATATGAATGTACCTTATATATAAGCATTATTTGGTCAATTACCTATGAGTGCGATTGTTTATCAGTATTGCAGAGCCAGTAGATTAAATTTCAATGTTTCAATAATTGAACTGAATATAATTAATTTTTATTACCAGGAAATAAAACTTCCATAGAAACCAACTTAGTTTTAAATAATAATTAAACAAACTTTCCTCATCGCCTTTTGTGGTGTTTGATGAGATGACGAACGTGACAATGGTCACGTTATGGCTCTCATTTACAGGTACTGTCTCATATTGGCATTACCAAGTCCAATGATGCCTTTAGCGTATTCAATTCATTCTTGAATTACACAGTTTATTTTCCTCTAACCAGAAAACCATCATGAATTATATCATCTATGGTTTTACGATCCATGCAATAGTCAGACCAATGCTTACATATCCCATGTTGACCAAGTATTCAGCTCACGATTCAACTCATATTTGTATAAGGGATACAACTTATATTATATATATTATATAAGACATTATTGATTAGAGGAAAGTTATACGAAGCAATGTTCACTTATGTATACCTGTGTATGAGTGTATGACTTGCTGTTGATCAATGTATAACATGCTGTGCTCTACCTAATAGCTCATAATTTTTAAGTGATCTATTGAAATCTTGGCGTTTAAAACACAAACTTATTAAATTCGAAAACAATCTGATACGTATCATCTACAATGCACACTGATAGCTATCCGAATAACATAGGTGTTGTCAGAGAGATCTGTATATTAACTTTGTTAATAAAATTAGTCTTTTGATGGAAGTAAGGTTTAAAAAACATTTATAGATATTAAAGAAAAAAACTTTATTTGGTTTACATCGATTTCGTACGGCGGCGTATTAGGGCCACTATATAATTTAATTTATGTTGTACGTACAAGTTAGTATCTTGTACGTACAAGTTATTATCTTGTACGTACAACTTAGTATCTTGTACGTACAACTTAGTATCTTGTACGTACAAGTTAGTATCTTGTACGTACAACTTAGTATCTTGTACGTACAACTTAGTATCTTGTACGTACAACTTAGTATCTTGTACGTACAATATAGTATCTTGTACGTACAAGTTAGTATCTTGTACGTACAAGTTAGTATCTTGTACGTACAACTTAGTATCTTGTACGTACAACTTAGTATCTTGTACGTACAAGATAGTATCTTGTACGTACAAGTTAGTATCTTGTACGAACAAATTATTATCTTGTACGTACAACTTATAGTATCTTGTACGTACAAGATAGTATCTTGTACGTACAACTTAGTATCTTGTACATACAAGTTGAGTTGAACTACTGTTTATCACCGCAGAATTAAGTCACCCGCCTGATATTTTTCGTAATTAAAGATAGTCGGTCTACTTTGCATAGCTTCAAGCACGATCACACGTTTATAAACTTATTTGACAATATTAAAGATATAAATATATATTAATGAGGACAATATCTTTTTCACTATCGTAATTTGAAATTGCCGGAATGTGAGTTGAAACTGTATAGTCACTTGCATTATTTTGAAACTGACACTGTATAGTTCCTTTCGAGGAAACTGTATAGTCGCTTGTTTTAAGATAAGATATATTTAGTGATAAAATGAATATGATACATCTCCGATGAATGATAAGTTTTATCTATTAAAAAGAGGAGAAAACAAATTCGTAATTTTCTTCAGTAATTAAAGTTACATACTTCACACTGGTGCCATTATTGGAAATGTTGGAGCATTTATTTTACTTCAGAATAGTAGTATTGAAAATAATTAACTGCCTCCGAAAAAAATCCTAGGCATTATGCCCTAATTCGAACGAGTTACTGATTGCACTGATTGCACAGACAACAAAAACAAAACAAATTATTTCATATGTTTTTGTGTTTATTAGACATATATACACACATCAATTATTGTCCAAATGATGATCATAGTTAAACAAAGGGTACGTAATATACGTATAGCTTCATGCGATGCCATTGTGACAGTAAACCAGTCACAGCCTTTAATACCGAGAGTTTTAACATTATACTATCTTGTACGTACAAGATAGTAACTTGTTTGTACAAGATAGTAACTTGTACGTACAAGATACTAAGTTGTACGTACAAGATACTAACTTTGTACGTACAAGATACTATCTTGTACATCGCATGAAGCTATACAATATATAACTTGTACGTACAATATACTAACTTGTACGTACAAGATACTTACTTGTACGTACAAGATACTAAGTTGTACGTACAAGATACTAAGTTGTACGTACAAGATACTAAGTTGTACGTACAAGATAGTTGTACGTACAAGATACTATCTTGTACGTACAAGATTGCGTATCTTGTACGTACAAGATACTAACTTGTACGTACAAGATACTAAGTTGTACGTACAAGAAGATACTAACTTGTATGTACAAGATACAAGATACTAACTTGTATGTACAAGATACTAATTAGTATCTTGTACGTACAAGTTAGTATATTGTACGTACAAGATAGTTACTTGTACGTACAAGATAGTAACTTGTACGTACAAGATACTAAGTTGTACGTACAAGATAATAACTTGTACGTACAAGATAAATAAAATTTTGTAGTGGCCCTAATACGCCGCCGTAATTTCGAACCAAGTCATATTACTTAAGCAAATCACTTTTGATTTTGACTTTCTTAGGTCATCGATATGTATCCTTTTTTAAATATTATTAATGTTTTCAAGAAACCATTTAATTTTGCATGGAAAGGTAGTGGTCTATTAAACTATTGGTGTAATATAATATAAACATTTCATATGCTTTCTTTGAAAACATCAACCAACTTCAAACATTCGAGAAATCCGATAAGTGTCGTCTGCAATGCGATATTGGTAGCAGGCTGTCCGAATAACATATGTGTATATGTTAATCAGGTGAAACGTGTGTGCACCCGTTATACTACCTGCGCATTGTAAACAGCGTACGTGTACCCGGTTGGTGACTTTTTCGAGACAACTTAAAAAGCCCTCAAAGGTATGTTAAACAATATGACTTGAATTACAAAGACATCTGTATGTTAATTATGTTCTTGGCGTCTATTGGTGGTAGTTAGGTTTTGAATGCATATTTTGTTAAGCAACCAAGACTTTTGATATTACCTGTCGATCTGCATAATCGACCCACAATCTAATTATAAAATGAAAGTAGATATTTTAATCGGCGTCGAATTTTCTAAATGATAATAAGTTTGCTCAACATTTTGGTATTTGGTATCAAAAAACAATATATATTGCTAAATGTGAAATGGATTTAGTTAATATTTAACTTTAGTAATTCTGGAAAATCCATGTCTATTTATAGTGAATGTGGGAATACCCTGTAAAGTGGCAGGTAGAAAGATTTTTCTCGTATTTAAATGTATATCTTGACAATTCTATACATATTAGGGTTGTATCAATTCATATAATACACATATATGATTATATGCCATGTATAATACATATATTTTGTAATTTTACATTGGTATACTAAATTTTGTTAAATTGTTTTGTTGGCCATATTAGTGACGTAATACTGTATAATTACTACATGATCATATCTGTATTATTGTCACTACAGTAATACTTTTAACATGATGATAGGATAGCAAGTTTAAATGGATAAGACAGTAATACTTTTAACATGATGATAGGATAGCAAGTTTAAATGGATAAGAGTAAGATATTCCCAAAACTGAAATAATAGCATTATATCATAAGTGAATTGAAAAGGTTATGTGGTTCAGATAACAACAAATATGGAATAAGCATTTTAAAATATACATCATGTCATTACGATAATGTATAAAGACTGCAAATATGTATTCATTACCAAGTATCTAGATGTGTGGGGTTTCATTTAATTTTTGTAATCTTATGTATAAGGTAATATCATAAATTACTTTCCTTTATCTTTTAATATTCAAACTTAGATGTTTCAATATATATATATATGAGATTAGAATTAACATGTAAATTATTAATTTAAAGAATTGTTAAATAATCTCAATATATTTTCATTTGATTTCGGAAAAGAATAATTTTTTGTTGACTTTTAAATATACTTTGAAAAGCATATTAATTTGAAGAAATTATGTTATAGCATTAGGAAAGTTATATTTTGGTAGTGTAAAATCATGAATGGAATTTTAAAAAGCTTAAGTTTTATTGGACATCGTATAGTACCGACAGCCAAAAATTGATATTAATATTAGTATATATATGTTAATAAATGAAAATGTATGGCGCTTAGATCGAAAATACATACATAATTATAAGACATATATATAGGATTTCAAATGAGTCCAAGAGGTTTTTTTAATTTTAGAGAACCTTGGTAAGGTAAATTAAAACTTCAAGAGTACACCACATCCTTATTCAGTATATAATTGATAGTATATCATACTATGAATTTTCGATACAATTTCCCATTTTGTTTTCAGAATATGTAGGACCTAGTTAAGATTTAATTATGCGAATGTTTTAACATTCTATTTAATTAAATGTATTTCTTTTAGTATATGTCTTGTGCATTTGAAATATCTATTTCCCAAAATTTCCTTCAAAGAATTATTTTGAATTTTGTATCCTTTGACATGCTTTTGTTCTATTATAATTACAGTTTAAAAATTCAAACGCTGAAAACCAACTATTCACTATATACAGTAATATATACTGTAAGTATTTATTACATTTGTATGAACGAATGTGGATGAATGAGTTGAAAAGAGTGAAAGTTGAATTTATCTATTAGAAAAGAGACATTGAGGGAATCAAAAACAACAATTGAATATGGTGTGAGAGTTTTTTCTGCGTAAATATTGGGGTATTTTTTTTTCGAATATTAGAATGTATGAAACGTATTTGTCTCCCTGTTGAAACTAATATATAACTATTTTGAATGGTTGCGAATGATTGACATGAATGCAACCTCAAATTCTGATTTCGTCTGTAGTAAAGTAAGATTACGATTATTTTTCAGCTGTCCTCTAAATCTTCACAAAAGAAAATCGCTCCAAATCATATTACAACAATGCAAAAATATTACACGGGCAAATTACTGGATACCAGGTGGATTGTGTAATATAACCTATTTTGCTTGTTGCATTAAAGCGGACGTATGTATGATGTAAAAAATGGTTTCTGTTTCAGGTTTGAAATGGATTATTTAGCTATGTCATCTTTGTATGTTATTGTCAACTTGGTGTTCGCAGCCGCAAATCTAAAGGTAAGAATCAAATTGGTTTTTTTTGTTTGTTTGTTTGTTTTTTGTTTCATTCTGTATATGGATAGTACTAAATCATTATTTCGTAACCATTTCATTCAACCTGCAGAAAAAATATTGTAATACAATTGTAGAACTGTTGTAGGGGAGACAAGCAAAATAAATACAAATCAAAATTTAAAAAAAATGCACAAACTGTTTTACTACTGATGATATGGTTATGGGTAAAATATCAAATGAACAAAACGCTAACATGTAATCTAACTCATATATAAATTTACGCTAATCTTTTGGTATCCCTACGCTCATAGATCAGTCAGGAGTTTATTTATCCTAATTCACATCCTGTTACATTTGAATTACATGTACTTCCCCACGTTGCTGGGTATTACTACAAAGGGATCTATCTGAGAAACTGTATCTATATTTTTAAATGGAGGGCATGGTAACGCCATTTATAGTATGAGGACATTACGACACTATACATATGTTGATTACTTTTGCTCTAGTTGTCGTCTGATATAGTATACACAGCGCCGACGGGTGTGCCGTGTGTTAAATGTGCCCCTGGAACATATTTCCTTCATCACTGTGCGACGGAAAACACCAATGCAAAATGTGAGCTGTGCGAGGAAGGACGGTATACATCTGACTACAACATTGCTGAGTACTGTGACCTTTGTAAGACCACGTGCGAGTCTTCTTCTTTAGTACCAGTCCAACAATGTACACGTTCCTCAAATTTGATATGTGACTGCCCAAGTGGACAATTTAATTTGTTCCCCCATTTAGACAAAGGCCATGCTGTTTGTAAGGAATTCGGTGCATGTGAACCTGGATATGGTGTTCTTACAAAAGGTAATTAAATGATTTCCGCATTCATGTAAAGAAGGGTCGTTTGATAGTTCTGACAAGCAGTAACCACTCTTACGTGAAAGTGTCGCAGAAAATTAAATCTACACTAAATGTAAAGATTTCAAGAAATCTCTCATCTTCCTGACCTCATGACACATCAGATTTTTATTTCAAACTTTAACACGACGTCTCAATCATTTTTATATAACTGTATTCATATCGTATATCCACATCCTTTAACTAGGCTAAATTGTAACTTCCGTTTAAAAGTTGCTTGTAGGTAAATGTTGTTAAAAGAAAAATACTTACATTCTGTATACTAAAAAAACGACAATATAAAGATTTAATTGATCTGTATAATTCGTAACTCAGGATCGTCAACACAGAACACCACCTGCACCCGATGTGTATGGGGGAAAAACTTCTCTTCCAACACGTCAGCCACTGACGAATGCCAACCATGCACGCATTGTGGTGTGTTGCCTGTTCTTTCAGAGTGTACCTTGACGCAAGACCGGAAATGTGATCTAAAACCCTCGGATGTGCATATAATTTCACCTCAAGGTACAAGCCTAAAACATAGAAACTATTCGACTCAATAACTGTATCCAATAAATACGATATGACTTCGTGTATAATATACTGCATGAAGAAGTTTGATGAATTTGGCAATAACTTACATGTATATATAATTGTCTCGATGTGTACCATTCATTCCTTTAAATGGCCTTGTTGTATTAGTAACATGTATCTGATGAAAGATTGAAGGAAATTGATAGTACTCCCTATCGTGCAATTAATTGATTTTCTTAACATTTTAATAGAAATTATTTAGTATCAGTTGATTTTCAATTTAGTCCTACACAATCATTTTGGGAGTACGACTAAGATAAATTAATTCATAAACAACGAGTGTTGAATTCCACGTTTATTTTTTAAATGTTAAGATACGTTTGTTATTATTTTGTTCTTACAGACAGCGGTACAACAGTTCTAAAGATAGTAATGGTATCGATTTTATCTATCGGAGCATTGGTAGGAGTTGTGGGTCTGCTTATTTGGATATGGCGTACGAAGAAATTGTGTTTTAAAAACCAACAGAGTCAAGAAGAGAATAAATCTAATATCGATCAAAGGTTTGTTATTTCTATCGTTGGTAGACCGCCTAATCTATCAATCAGCCTTCATGCATAAAAAGTAAGCCTGTTTAGGTATATTGTACCTTTAATTCAGTGAATGTATGCCCTTAGTTACAAGTATTTATTGATGCCTTGGTATATTTAGTATATACGTGTATTTATATCAATTGATCTCTAATGTTCAAATTTATTAAATCAAATACATTCATTTGTATATAATGATATTAAACTTTAAATTAAAGTAGTTAAGATGTTGAAATTTACATTCTGCATATGTCTTGTGTGCTATTATGTAGGCTTTCTATATCCTCTCGAGACGTTGATGAATAATTCATGATTCATGAAAAAATCATGAATATTCTCTAATTATTCGTGAATATTTTCATGCAATTCATGAACTTAAAACTTCATGAATAATTTAGGAAAAAATATTTCATGAACAATCATGAATCCTTTCATTCATTAATTCGCGAACATTCATTAAATTATTTTATTCATTAAATCATGAACATTCGTGAACAACCCATTCATGAAAATTCATAAAAAAATGATATTCATGAACTTAAAACCATCCTGAACGAACAGGAATGTTTATTCGTGACAATTCATGAACAACAACTCGCAGCAGTATGCACAAACAGTTCATGAATATTCATGAAATTGAGTCGTATTTATGAAGTTTAATGAATGCAAGTTGGAGTCAGCGGCATCTGAATTTCATGAACTCTACTGGGGGTCCAGGATTGAAATTTTCTATCAAACCAATGGCAATTCTATTGGAATCAATTCAATATTGGTGAAAAAAATTCTTATAATAATAGGTATAATCCATATATTAAAGTTGCATGGTCTATAACTTTCGCTCTTTTTGTCATTGTGAAAACAGTTCAAGTGTTGTACATATTTTTCTCTGACTGTCTGAGTAACTTTCTAATTTTACCACTTTTTCTAAAGTTGCAGCACTGTAAGTAAATTAAATCATAAAAGTAAAAAAAAAACAAGTGAAAAATAAGCTCGAAAGATGCGAAATCATTCCGAACTCTTCCGGACATCGTCGCGACAATCTTGAGTTGTAAAACCAAAAGAAAATGTCAACAATATTTCATAAACAAAACATGTGGTCAACCTCAGCAGACTGGATCTACAGAGAAAATAAGGCTCGCACATTACAATATTGGATACACACAATATTTTACTGCAATGTGCGTATTGGATGTTTCAAATACTCATTCTGTGGACATATACCAGCACGATTTGCTCTGCTCATACTAGCCAGAAGGAAAATGTAAACAAACACATGTGCGCTTAAGCTAGTTACCTGGATCACCACGTGCAGGTCGTGTCGAACGTCAGTCAGGTGATACGATTCGGAATCTGACAAAACTCGAAGTTACTGAACATGGCAGTGATTGAAGGCGCTTTATTCAAAACCAGTAATATATGATCCCTAGATTTCGTCTCTCTTATAGGCCGACATATGATTTTGGGGAGCTAAATCATTAAGTTACATGTCAATGTTCAAATATCAAATGTTTAAGTGACATATCGTTACAGTGAAAATAGCATGAAATATAACGTGAATATATAACAGAAGAGTTTAACATGAATTCACCAACATGGGTGCTCGGGTGGTGTAGTGGTGAAGCCACTCGCCTTTCACCTAGCCATCCCCGTCACGGACGTGAAAAGGTTAGGGGTCACCTGCCCTATCACGTGAGTTTTCTTCGGTCAGTCCGCTTTCCTCCCACACTAAGATCCCCCGCGCATTACATCCGGGCCATCGACAGCGATTAGCATAAGTTGTATATCTTGTTTCGTAATCGATGTAAACTAAATTAAGTTACATGTGGTCATGAGACTCGTGTGGTCATGTGACTTCAGTTGATATTCATTGTAATTAATCAAAAGGAATGAAATAGCATGTCAAGAATCGTTCATGAAGTGTTATGCATAACTGATAATCATTTAAATTCTTCAAAATGAATGAAAATGTTTTATTCATTTTAAGAATTTAAATTAATATCAGTCATGCATAAAACTTCATAAATGATTCTTGACACATTGATCATGAACAATCATGAATGTTCTATGGATTCATAAAACTTCATGAAGAGTTCATGAGAGTCATTTGGTGAACATTCATGAATTTTTTTTCATGAACCACAATCTGCTAATATTCTTGAAATTTCACGAATCTTTCATGAATATATATGATGTCATGAATACTATCTTGCAGGGGATCTTAAAGCTTTGGAAATGTGTCAACCTTTGACTTTTTTTCAGTTCGGTAAATGTCCTATATGCTGCTTTTAATCAACCTACTACGATTGGGACTAATTTAGATGTCCCATCACCAAACAATCCAGCATCACCAACACTTCTGCCACAAAACCCCAGTACACTATTGCTATCCCGCCCCAGCGAAAGAGCTACATGTGGACCATCTATTAATAGCACTGTACTGAAGACTATTGGCGATGGCCTTCTACAATATGGACAATGGAAACATCTCATTCGAGAATTATATGAAGGTACAGTTTAATAATGAATAATATGATATCGATTTCTAATTATAGCAGCTTTGTAAATAATCCGGTTGTTTTGACTGATTAAAACAACGGTTTTACCAAGTATCTATAATTGTACATATAGTAATACGTACATTCAATGTGTTTTTTTTCTTTTGTAGAAGCTCCGGGAAATATCAATGCCGATATGCTGATGAAAGAAGCAAATGCGAACTATCCTCAAGACATACGGGAGCAAATTTATCAATGTTTGAAGCCTATTTGCAATAGTGGAGCTAGGCCCGATATTGTGATTAAGGTTTTATTACAGAATGAAAATAACCAGCTCGTAGACGTGTTACGTAAAAAGTACCCGGATGTGTTTAATGCAGGTCCACGTGAGAGTACAGAGTAAAATACATTTATTAAAATTTTATTTGGAGGTGATAAAAATAGAGACAATTAGTTTTTGAAAATCATAAAAAACTTTTTATCATTGAAACGAAAATGAAACCTCACCAGATAAGATCCTTAAGGGAAAAATATTGAATGTGAATACTATAGTCTTTCAGACACACCAAAGTCTTTAAAAGTGGTAGTTTCTGCTCCAGCTTAGTGCGCAGCATTAGGGGAGTAGGACGACTGGTTCGCTCGTTGGCAGTGTAATGTGACATGGTTGCACAAACAATATGTAATTCATGTTATTATGATATACTCCGGGTTTTTTTTTACTATTTGGTGAAGGTCGATGTTTAGCACATCGACTCGGGACCCGGCTGTTCTATTTTTAGAAACACATAGTTTATATTCTTATTGTGACGTAAGACCGGGACAATATTGCGATAGAGATGTCACAATATCACGACATTTAGATCTGGCCAGAATATTCTTTATGTATTTCATTTTATTATTTAGCATCTCTTGAAATTTTCAATAACAATTGTAATATATAATATAAAAAAATTAAAGACATACTTGCTTTTGTGACGTCACAATATCCTGACGTTGAGTTTATCATTAAGCATCGCTAAAACTTTTTTAAATCAATAATGATAACAACTGTTAAAATAAAGGACATTTGATTTGGTTAATGTAATGATATAACGCCCTAGTAGAATCTTAAATAATTCATTAGGTTAATTGTAACTTCATGTCGAAGTTTTGTATTTTGCTAAAACATATAGCAGAGTTAGCTCCCTTGCGGGTAGATATCCATTGTGACGTTATTATTTTGTAGGCACAATTCGCGTCGTTTTCTCCGAAAAAACCGCTCGCAAGCACATGGCAACCCAATCAATATCTATCCACAAGGACAGATAACTCTGTAAAATTCAAATACAGAATTGCATAGCTATAATGCTATATATGTAATAAGCGCTAGTGTGCCGTCCAATATTATTATGTCATTATAATTTATATGTGGGTTTGAATTACTGAAGAAAAGAGCTCACAACGACTTTAAAGACTGCATCAAAGAAATCTGAATGATGAAAAAAATGTTCATTTTACATGTATGTGCCACATTTAAGTGCCAAATCAGTATCTCGAGTACATATTAGTTGAATTGAAAATGTTTTCAAATATTTTTTATGCAAGTTGTATATATTTTCAGGCCATACTACAAATTATATTTGATTTGATATACTGTACACATAAATAATTTGGCGTGTTCGAATTTCAGCGCAAACTTGATTTTAAATAGGTTAGCGCAGCGACGTATTCTCACGCTCGTATTAATTGTTACATAAATTTTTATTTTTTAGAAAATGGATACACACAATCATATTGAGCGCAAAACATCTAGATCGAAAAGTCCTTAATATCTTTGATATTCTCACCGCTAAAATACATTCGTTGACAATAATTATGGTTAGAATATCATCCTAAAATATTTATATATTGAAGACTTCAATGAACAAAGTTCATGTTCTGACTTGAGTAAGACGGGCACCATATTTAGGTGCCATATCAGTATCTTGATTCCAAAGGAGTTTATCTAAAATTTGTATTTCCCCATGCAAGTTGTAAATATTTTCAGTTTATAATTTTATTGTGAGAAAAAATCATCCTTTTGCTACCGCATTAAAGATACATTATGAATAATTTTATATTTGCATCATACAAAGTTATCCGCCCTTGTAGGCATTGATTGTGACGTCATACTTTTCGGGGAAACGACGTGAATTGCGCCCACAAAGTAATGACATCATAATAGATACCTACCCGCAAGGGAGCTAACTCTGTAATATACAAAGAAGGAATATCGGTGTTTTGATGTGGAGTAAATAAAATATAATTAGTATGTGATAGTATTGAGTGTACATAAAAAAGTCATATAAATATTTGTTATACAAAATGTATGTTATTTTTTACGAAATCTTCTATTCTTCTGATAAAGAGTGATAGTGGAGTAAACGTTGAATGTTTGATATGTCAGATGATGTTATATGAAAAATAAGAATATATTTTTGCATCATTTTGTATTTGAAAATATCCATATTTTGTATTGAAAATGATTTAAAATGATGTGAAAATAATAGAAGATATTGTATTCATTGTTACCACCAATTTAGTGACTTGGTAGACTTTATCATTAGGATATATTGTTAAGTCAATAGTAAATGGGGTAAATATATTAATCACATGACTGGCATGGTTTGGATCAAATTTCATCCTGAATAATTTACTTAGCGTATTTATTGTTTTCCTTTCTTTTATTGAACAAATTTAACATTGCAAACCAATGTTTTAATTATTATGTACTAGTATTTGTGAACACAACTGATATATTTTGAAGTTTTATCAGTAATTAGACGATAACATTATCTACCTAACAAGCAAGGTTTAGACAGTCACAGTACAGACTGCGACCGTATTTATAAAATCCAGCAAGAATTTTACTTTGTTTCCAAACTAAATCATTTTCTAGGACATTTTCAAAAATGCTGATTATTTCTTTTTGGAATTGAATAAAATATAAGAATTATCATCCATTAATGGTTTTCATTAGTCTTCAATTTGTTTGATCGTATTAATTGTTAATTTAACTACCTTAATAAAATCCAAATATATCATTGGGGGCATTGTCAAACAGCACATAGCAAAGGACTTTGTATGATTTTGTCTCTTCTTGGCGCCCAAATGTATCATTCTTTCGCTAAGGATTAACTTAGCTGTTGTATTTGAAATATTTTATACATCCCTGATTCATTTATGATGGTACATATAGTTTTATATCATTATAACTCAATAAAATATCCATATTTGCTTAATTTATGCATACAATATATTTCGGATGGTTACCATGATAACTACATCTGCACTGATACACAACTATACTATCAATTGTATCAGAAAAGTAGTTGATATTTGAGACTCGACATTTTAATAACTAAAAACAGGTTTTAAAATTTGACGGATTTGGAGGCTGAACATTTTCAAACCATTGTCTTTTGACAATGTATACTGTGTATGCATTGTTTGTTTTTAATTCTGCTTTACGTATTATCGTAACGGTTTCTGTTATTTAATAAAACGATATACTCAGTGAAAATTCATAGACCCATGATTAATCCACAGCAACTGACATACAATTACAAAACTTTCATTTTCGACCTGATTCATTTTTACAATTATGACTTTAGATGTCATAAAATAATGTTTCATATATTTATAGTCACTCTAGACTCTCTTTTTTAAGTTAAAACCAATTAGATAAACATATACCAACACGTTCCGGGAAAACGTCATTTGAGTATTAGATGATATCTTTAAGCGATACTATAAATTAAGAATATTATATTTCTAACATTTCTCTGGCAATATTGAAATGAATTTGATAGTACTATGTTTCCTTAAAGGTATTTTGATTATCGAAACAGAGTCAAAAGTCAAAATTTCATAGGTAAAATAAGAACTTGCTAGAATTTACTCATTTGACACATATCTCAGTAAAATAATACATATTTGTGCATTTTATTTCATACCTCAATTCCTGACGGAGAAAGCATCTAAAGCCAATTTAAATATGAAAGATAATAATTTCCGTTTCGTGGATGACATCTTTGATACAATATCTACTATGTCATATGGATCACACTATAAATCTCACAGGGAATTGGACGTGGACGACAGAACAACTAGGCACACAAGGAGGACTTGGATACATCCTACCTCATCTCACCATCGAATCAGATAACAAGATAATCTCATGTAAAAAGTTCTCAAATATATGAACATCTTAGTTAGTTCAAGGAGCCGATGGTTGTGATGTAACAACATAACTATAATTATAAATACTGGTAACCATGATAAATGGAACAAAGAAGTTATTTCAATAGTCAGGACAGAATATTGTCGTACTGTCGAGGCGATCTATCCCTTTATTAAGATATAGGTAATTACATATTAAGGCCGACAATAAATATCTACAAATCATAGATAAGATATAGGGACAAAAGCGATACGTATTGTCTGGATGATCTGTTTGATCGGTCACTATTAATTCCGGATACCGTTGTAGTTTAGCTTAAAATATATCAAAATGGTGTACAGATAAAATTAAGACAACTCGTGTGCTTAGACAATCTGTTTATGACGCGTAAAGAGCAGTGACCATGACAAAACTAAAAATAACTTTGGAGTGTAATGATACAGACCACCTGTGGTATCCATTGTTTTTTAAGGTTTGTAATAACTAAAAATCAGATAAAATATACTCTACAGAGTTTGAACGATGTAAATGATAACTGCATCATATTAAGATACATTTTATCATGCTGAGATATAAGTGCCAATAAAATATACCTTTGGCGTGCATGCAACATTTAAACTATTTAAAATCAAAATTAGTTCTTTATAGAACCTACATATAAACATGTATAAGAAAATATCAACGAGGAATACATACATTGTCCCGTATTACTGTTCGTATCATATTATGTAATCGTGTTCGTTTTGTGTGTCTTGATAAAGGGGCAGATCGCCTCGAAAATTTGACATTTTCTTTGTCCACACGGTTCGAATTACTTCTTTGTCCAATATATATACAGTGTACATATATATATATTGTGTGTGTTAAATCATGCCTAGTAACACTACGCTCAATAGTCCATGAACTGTTGTAGTTATATCTGCCACGATTCAGTCGTGTGTGACCTATGAACATTGTGTTTTCTGTACCTAAGGAAACCTGTGTACGGTTATGATTGTTATGACATTTTATGAACCTTCATACTGTTAGGAGGCATTGAACAAGGGCGGTGGCATATGTTATCCCTGATATATCACGTTATTTTATATCATCAACATTATATACCTACAATAAATTCACACTCTAGCCGACATAATTCAAATTCAGTCATGCTAATTTACACCATCTACCTCAAATACTCATTTCTTCCGAGACATGGACTTTATCAAATCTGCTATCTCGATCTCGTACTGTATCTACGTACCGTACACCATCAAAACAACAAAACTTTGCACTGTATCAACGTACCGTACACCATCAAAACAACAAAACTTTGTACTGTATCTACGTACCGTACACCATCAAAACAACAAAACTTTGTACTGTATCTACATACCGTACACCATCAAAACAACAAAACTGTGTACACTTGGTACATCATTTTAAATATATATAACGCCCCTCTCAAAAATCCATAAGTAAATAGCTAACAAAAACAAACACACATCTTAATAGCTCAGGGTAAACAAACTTCACCATGCAAGTTTGTCATAATTCCAGGATGGGAAGACGAAGAAGAAAAACTCCATACTTGTTGTCCTTAATAATTTCAGTCGTGTTTTAACAATGGGGCGAGGCGTGAGAATCTTTATTGTCAGTAATGGTGTATAGTTTATAAATAGCATGTACCAGTACGAACTATGTCATGTCAGGATTTAAAGTTATAGGTATGTTTATTTGTTTTTAGAAACCAAATCCTTGCATTTATTTAAGCGTTTGGACATTATGTAATGATAAAAAATAATCATACTTTCATGATTGGTTACGGAAAACCCAGTCTTAAAATAGACATTTGGAAATTCCCTGTAAAACAGGTGAATATTGTCGTCTGTGAAGGTAAGACTAATTGAAATTTTAGCTCGATAAATATGTCTTTTTTAGTCGAAACAAGTTATTAAACGGTACTATACTCCGTGCATTATTACATAAGTCTGGTTGTTCGGCTATTACACCCCTTATTATAGCATGGAATCTTCATATTACATGATACAAACCTTTCCTTGTGGGCTTACAAATGTTTATTAATCTGTACTAAATTGTTTGCATGCTACAAAATTTAATGACTTATTGCAAAACGCACAATATGTGCACATAAGAATACGCAAATTCGTGTAAGTGCAGGTTCTCGAAGCGAAGGTTCATGCTTAGTCTCCACACCATTTTACGAAAACTTGATGAATTTCAATATTAGCTTGGTGGCTACGTATACTCAGCATGCCTTATAACCTAGACTGGCCACCAGACCCTAAGTTGTTGATAAGACTTTCTCAGCAGAGTTCTTTGCTAGATTATCTCCCCCTAGTTTAAAACTTAGGGAACACCCAGATTTTGACTGCTGATACACGGAAGACTCTATCTGTGTACTCAGTATTACACATATACAGGTGTCCGTATAAATGGCAAGTCAAGTTACATTTCATTTAAATCATTCAACCATCACAATACACGGCGTCGGGAGTTCTTTCAGACTAGTCCCCATCTAGAATCAGGCATGTAGTAGAGACAAAATTAATCAAGCCAAATTTTAGTGAATTTTTTAATATTCTAGAGACTGGTGGCCAGTCTACTTATAACCGTACATTACTCATTACTTTTTTGGTGTTTATCGGCGTGTAGCAAAGAATTTTGCGGTTTTGACCATATGCACGAAAGATTAAAGCCATTATTTCCTAATGAGGATCTTGATAAGCATGGATGTTTGCGGAATTTATTTTCTAGTGGTCTTCTTTAAAGATTACCAGTTTCACGTATATGATTAATAAGACTCTTATTTTTCTCAGAATAACAACATACATATATGCTCCCTTAACCCTTAATTGTGAGCTACCAAATTTAACCCTTTATAAAAAAAGTAATGGTACATGTATATCGCATATCAATACGGAAAATGTTGCTCTTTCTAAATCAAGCAGAAAAATAAAATGGACGGGGTACATGAATGTGTGCTTACTTTTTCGCCCCATTTAAATATTTGTTATTTTTCAATATTTAGAGTAGAAAATGATATATGCTCAAATTACCATTAACTGTATAAAAAATAAAGTGACAAAACTGTATCATTTCACACATAAATGCATAATGCTTTAATTACTACGAACCCAGTAAAGATTTACAGCAAGAGTTAGCGCTGAAAATACTGGCGCAGTGATGATTTATATAAAAGTAATAAAAGCAATAATAGTAAAACAGCAAAGCGAAAAATGGTACGTTTTCAAAATGGTCGCCAAATGGATCATTTCTTAAAATCCCGGGAAAATATCTACTGAGAATAGAAATGTAATTTCTTGACAAAATTTGCAACTTGCTACAGATATTAATAGGGTTTATTTTTAAAATCTCATAACTTCTTTGATCTATGTCGAAACGATTCTTTTTTTTTATATTTATTTTATTTTCGAAGATTTTACATATACAGATACATGGTTATCTCGCTCACACCATACACACCTCCTCACATCATATTCAGCATAATTTCAATTGTATTGTCATCTTCATGTATTATAATCACATTCACATCCCACAGCCTTATCAAAGATCATCATTCATACTCACATGGTCATTAATTAAGCATACCAATATATTATTAACTCGTCCAAGATAATCATACACAATCGACCCCCTCACATCCTCATTCAACATGACATGAATATAATATTATCATCATGAGTCATCATCCTTATAACATTTATAATCATCATATACACTTACATCATCATTCAATATGATATCAATAGGACATCCTTCATCATAAAATCACTCTTATCATCAACACAATTACATTATTCATCCTTATCATCTATCACCCTACAAGCATACTACCATAACATTACATTTCAACTTGACTAATTCAACTTTCATTATTAGCATGCCCTAATCATTACATTTTTAAATGTGATCCAAAAAAAGATAAAAAACTAAGTCTCTGACACATCGAGATTTACTTACAAAAACACTGGCAAGTGGACATACTTGAGACACACACACACACACACACAGACACATGTACAAAACACACACATATAAAAAGACACACACAATGAGAGAGAGACAGGAGAGGGAGAGAGAGATAGAGAGAGAGAGAGAGATAGAGAGAGAGAGAGAGAGAAAGAAGGAAGAGGGGAGAGAGGTCAGACTTTCAGATATTATGGCTAATTACTTATATAATTATGCAAGTAGAAGAGCTTAACTGATTTTAATGATGTATGTAATTTTAAATGTGTGTATAGCATGACCGAGTTAATTTAGTCAAGTTCAACAAGTTTTATCCACTTTTTCCATTCGTTAACACATTTTGCATGAAAATACTCCCCTTTACTGTAAACAATGTGTCTCTGTACTTTATAGTAATCTTGAATCAAATTAACCAAAACCATAACATTTAATGAACCATGTAAGCATCTGGTTCTATATATGTAGTGTTTAATAAGAAGAATAATTTCATTGTCAATTCTGTTATACAGCCCTGTAGGTTCAAATAGCCCAAATATCATTGCTTGTTTATTTACGGCAAAGGGAATAAAAAGAACTTCTAATAAATCTTCAAAGCTTGTCAGAAAATTTTGAACCTCATTACATTCCCATAAAATATGGATAATTGTCTCCCTTTCTATAATGCAAAAAGTACAATGTGGGTTATTTGTGAGACCAATCTTGTAAATAAAAGAGTTAGTTGATAAAATATGATGGTTTAGTATTGAGAGTTACCTTGAATGGAAGAGAATATATCTTTTTCCATGTATCATTATTGAAGTCAAATATAGTTCCACACTTACTCCGAGCAGATATACTGGTGTTTTTCTGTATAGATGTAATAAGCACTTTATAAAAGTCCTGAGAACCTTTCTTCTTTTTCAAAATAATTTCAAGATCTGTAGGTATAATTGGGTATGGCAAAACACTGTTTGGAATATGATGATTTTTTAAGGTAATTTTTAATACTTCTCAATATTCCATGAAACTGAAGATAGTTTGTAACATTGCCATGTAACTCACAAAATTCTCCGAAAGAGTAAAAGGATCAAGTTTTTTTATCCTTAATTAAATCATTTATTATCGTAATACCATTATTAAACCAGTTTCGAAAAAACACAGTTTTTTTACCAACAACTATATTCTTATTATACCACAAAGGTGCTTTCAGCACAGAAGAATTGTTATTCTTGTACGGTTCTTCCTTTAACCTGAGTTTGTACCATGCATTAAAAACGTCGTTCCAAAAAACATTACTATTGTGAGCTTGAATTTGTTTTATGTATTCACAACCACAGTTTGCCAAAATATGAGGATTTAACCAAGTTTTTAAAATACATAGCCATTTCCCTTCTGAACTGAAAATCCTTCTTACCCATCCAATTTTTAAAGATTCAATAAATGATATCAAATGGAACATTTTAAAGGCCACCATCTATATAGTTCTGAATAATTATATTTCTCTTCACTTTATCAGTTTTGCCATTCCATAAAAAAGAAAAAAAAGAATGGAGTTTAGCTCTTTAATAAATTTCTCCTCAGGATTTGGTAAAGAAATAAATAGATGATTCAACTGTGATATCAATAATAATTTGATTATACTGATTTTCCCTATTGGAGTAAGCTTTCTTTTACTCCAACTTTTAATTATAGCTTTAAGTTTAATTAACTTTTTATCGAAATTCATTTTAGGAATTTTATGCAAATCTACATGAAAATCAATTCCGAGTAGTGTAAACTTATTCACTCCCCACTTAAAATTCAGATCTGGTAGAAAGACATCACTACTATATTTCTTGCTACCTATCCAAACTACTTGAGTTTTACCCTTATTAACAACTTTTAAACCAGAAACCTTTGCAAAAATATTCAGTTCATCAACCGCACCCTTCAGTGATTTCTCTGTTCCATCTAATATTAATGAAGTGTCATCAGCATATTATGAATTCAGAAGGGGGTAGTTATTAACATTTTTACCATTTATATTACTATTATTTCTAAGACGTATAGCCAATATCTCTACACAAAGAATAAATATATATGGGGCAATTGGGTCACCTTGACGACAACCACGTCTTATATATAAAAAAATGGTGACAAATTTCCCCCCTGATTTATAGCAGAATTGGTGTTAGCATGCAATATCTTGACCCATTTCCTAAAATCATTACCAAAGTTAAAATAGTTAAACACTTCATCAATAAACTTCCAAGAAACCGAGTCAAACGCTTTTTCAAAATCAATTAATAACTACATTCCTGGTATATTATTTTCCTCAGTATAATGCATAATATCGTATACAAGGCGAGTATTTTCCCCTAGGTAGCGTCCTGATTGAAAACCTGTCTGATCCGAGTTTATTAATTTATCTAAAATTGATTTAAGTCTACAAGCTATTGAACCAGAGGCAATTATTTTATAAACAATATTCAAAAGAGAGATTGGTCTCCAATTTTTTATGAAATATTTTGATTTATTAGCCTTAGGTATGCAAGTAATTATGCCCTGACGTTGGGTAACTGATAATTGACCATTTAAAAAACCAAAATTAATAGAGCGTACAATAAAATTTCCTAGTTGCTTCCAAAAACATTTAAAAAATTCTGAAGTAAATCCATCTGACCCAGGGCTCTTATTATTTTTCATGTTTTTAAGTGTTTTAGCAGCTTCTTTTAAAGTTAACAAACCTTCTAAACTATTTGCCTCTTCTGGGTTTAATTTAGGGACTTCATAGTTTTCTAGAAACTCATTTAAGTTAATGTCCCTGATATCACTTTCTATCCCATATAGCTGTTCGTAAAAAGATTTGACCTCATTTAAAATATCCCCTTGTTTTGTGATTATTTCTCCATTATCCCGTTGTAATTTTGGAATTGTTTTTGACGTGAAGTTCCTATTTTCTAAATTGCAAAAATAATGTGTTGGCTTTTCACCTTCATCAATCCATAAAGCCTTTGCCCTTATTATACTCCCTTTAATCTTATGTATTCGAATGTCCTCTAAATCTTTTTTTTTTCTGACTTTTCTACATCTATATCAGTCTGATTTTCTAAATGCTGAAATTTCATTTATGAGATCTTTTTCCTTTAACCTACTTTGCTTTTTAATAAATGATGAGTAAGAGATTGTTTTTCCTCTGATTTCCAATAATAGAGTTTCCAAAAATAATTGATCATCTATTACTAATTGTAACTCTGAATCAGGAATAGTATCGGTCATATCTAGATTGTATATAGGAAGACAGTATTGAGTTTTTATTTCTTTAATAGTTTTATTTATGGTATCAAGAAAATTTTGGTCGCGTAACAAAGAGTTAATAAATTTCCATAGACCTCTACCTTTTTTAAATTCATTAAATTTCAATGTAATAGTTGGGAAGGAATGATCAGATCTATAACCCGACTCTATGCCTGAATTACAATCACTTAGAAGTAAATTTGTTGAAACTAAAAGGAATCTAATCTGGCTTGTTTTATGGGTCTACATTTCCTCCATGTATATCTTACAGTATCTGGATGTTGATCTCTAAAGACATCAACAAAATCTAACAAAGGTGGGGTAAGGTAAAAAATATAACCTAGACATGGAATGAAGCACCATCCACGAATCATATTAATGATCATTACTCTGAAAAGTCTGGCTGGAAGGAAAGAAAAGACCGATATCAGACTCGGAGAAAGAATAAGGACACATAGAAGGAGAAACAGGATATGAACATAAGACATTAAAAATTTTGCCCAAAGGCAGGCGAAGACACCGACTCACTATCAGCCATACGCGCACATCTTTCATGTCACCTCCGTACACACGTGTAACGTCCACCACTACTCGTTAAGTCTCGTTTATATACCAAAACAAACGTCTGGTTTAACGAACTAGCTCACCGGAAGTTAACATATCATAACCGGAAATAAATTTAGGCGAATAGTAGAGGTGAAAAAAACCCAACTACGGACAGTGTATCCGACTATCTTGACTCAAAATACAGAGACATACATGTACATTATTGTCAAGAAAGACTTCATATATGGTGTCATTTATCATTAACTTTACTTACAACCACACCTATAATTACACTTAGAATATCGCTGCACAGGTATTTCATAATGATAAAGCATGGTCGACTATCATATATATATGTATATATCAGGTATATCAGTCAGTCGTGGTACCAGAGTATTCCAAGAAATGAGCTTGTAACAATGTATGTCTCTGTAATAGTCTGTATTAGGCATTTAATTATAGTAAACGTTACTACATGTAGATTATGAAAGAAAATTAAATAATAATAATAATAATACAATCTATAAGTACTGTAACTATTTACGCACGAGAGTATAGCATCACTTCCACATGCCTCCAAAGGAGTACAGTGCACTCTAATAATGTTATTTTTTATAAAGCACAGAAAAAACCCAAATACAACAAAGAGAAAAAACGAAAACCAAAATTGTTCTTACTGTAGAAAAATAGGTTTTATAGAGATCTTTATCTAATCAATCCAATGTGCACACAGTCTTATCCTCACAATTAAAAATAATAATTATATTACATATGCACATATAAAGTCACTGATCTCTCAGATATGATCATCACTTACGTGGAAAGTTGCGGTCATCTTTCAGGAAAGCTTCCGACAGAATGGCACTAGGGAATAATCTCCGTTTTTTACCATTTTTAAGTAATAAAAAAAGTTTTCCATCAATGCTCCAGGTACGTTCTACACAATCAAGTTCGAAAGCTTCTTTTAGTCTTTGCTGATTTTTCCTGGTCAAGTCCTCCATAATGTAACAACCTGATCCTTTCAGTACTTTTCTCTGTTTCACGATGTCTATTTTGTTCGTGCGGTGTGTGAATTTGCAAATCACGTTACGCGGTTTTCCCTGTTGGTACGGTCCAAGTCTGTGCGCGATATCGATATCGTCCTTGTTTATCCCTATTTTCAGTTTCATTTTCATTTTTCAGATTCTTCAACGGGACTGAAACCTCAGCGAAATGCATCTCTAATAAATATGTAAATTAGCATGAAAGTCAATGTTATCATTTATCCAGTGCATGCTTAATTCACTGGTAACCCAAAATGTATTAATCTTGCCGAAACTTCTTAGAATAACGGCAGAATACTTAATTTTTAAGAAGTTTCGGCAGGATTAGCATATGTGCTTTTTTATTCAGTATTAACCTTTTATATTAAGACTTTTCCTCAGAATTCCAATTCGATTAATAAAATTCAGTATTTCTGCCTTAAAATTAAGTATTTTTCTGTCCGCCGTGGGTCGTGACGGCCGAATAACAAACCACCAGAGGGTATCAGTCATAATTACCCAACTTTGTTACGTGCACGCGCACGGCTATTTATTGCCACATTGTCGGAGGTTGGGAATCGCCAAACTTTTCCAATGCGACGGTGAAATTAACAGATTCGGCGATAGAATTAAGAGTTTCTGCGTTTATATTAAATGTTTCTGAGTTTATATTCAATGTTTCTGCGTTTATATTTAATGTTTCTGCGTTAATATTAACAATTTCGTCGCTTACATCGAGCGGGCGCGCCGAGCCGTGACGGCCGAGCACACGGCTTACACAGGTAAACGCCAGCCGATTGTACCTGTAAGATAATTATGTTTACAATTCTCGTTTCCCCTTTAAAAATACATATATCCTATTTATCCTATTCTCCTATCTTTTGTTGTTTTCTTTACCGCGTCTCGTCATTTGAGCTATGCATTTTGCACTTTTTTTCGGAAGAGTTCCGATATGAGCGGTAACAAATGAATAACTGTCTAGGTTATGTGTAAAATATGTGTATATACACGGGGATTAACTATGACAAACAAATGTGTTTGATTATGTGCAATTACATGTATGTATATTCTTCTCACAAATTTGAATGGTTGACGATATTAAAATAAGATCGTTTTCCATAATATAAATAAATATTTGTTATTTACAGACGTTTTGAAAGATATTTTACTGTTGCCTTTAATTGTAAAATGCTACATATGTAATTAAGTGTTATACATAATGATCTGCTTTTCAGGTTTGCTGAATTGATTTGATATACATTAAACGACCGATATCATATTCTGGTAATATTTGATGTACTTTGTTGCACGTAATGCCAGTATTTATTTATTTCTACGTTTATATTCAATGTTTCTGCGTTTATATTCAATGTTTCTGCGCTAATATTAACACATTTCGTCGCTTACATCGAGCGGGCGCGCTGAGCCGTGACGGTCGAGCACACGGTTACACAGGTAAACGTTATCTTGTGAAACGAAACTTACAGTACGTACAGCCGCCAGCCGATTGTACCTGTAAAATATTTATGTTTACAATTCATCTTTTCCCCTTCAAAAATACATATATCCTATTCTCCTATCTTTTGTTGTTTTCTTTCACGAGATGTGTACACCATTAATTACTTTCACTTTCACTTTCCTTAGTTACGTTATTTTAATGGATATGAGTTCAAGAGAGACAACCAGTGATAAAATGAACGTCTACATTTGGAAGCAGAAATTACAGTTCTACAGGAGTTAAATATGTGTTGATGTTTTAATTTGTAAAGATAACATAGAAATACGAACATATCAGTTGCCATCTCCTTAAAAGCACAATGTATTTCCATGGTAAGGATGGCGAACTTTGGTAATTTTTGTTTAAATTTTGGATGATAAAATAATTTTTGGAAAAACAAAATCAATAACAATCGAAGCACAGAATGTGGAAATAATACATTGTAACTGAATGTTATTTGTGCATTGAATTTAGCATTCCCAGTATGCTATATAAACTGTACAAATAAATAGCTTGCATGAATGGTGTCGGTAATTTAAAAATAAAATTGCATGTGTCTATTTCAGTTTCGTAATGCATGTTGCAGCCATTGTATTGGTATATATTGTAACCACATTTCCGTGTTCAACCTCCTCGAATTCCAAGGTAGGCGATACAATGCTTCAAACATATTCAATATCAACATTATTTATGTGTTTAAATAAGAATGAAGCAAAGCTTGTTATAAAATTCGATATAATGTATACTAAATGTATAATATGTATCTGTGGAACATTAAATAGGCGATATATATTATAAGACTTTTTCATATGTGGATATGAAGGATAGGGATATTCTACCCGAGGGTCACGAAATGTAGTAAACCCCGAGGCTTGCCGAGGGTTTTGCAACATTTTGTGATCCCGAGGGTAGAATATCCCTATCCTTCATATCCACTTATGAAAGAGTATTTTTCTTTCATACCTCGACTTTTTATTATCCCGCCATTTTGAAATAAATTCGCAGAAATCCACGACTGAAAGTAAATTTTTCATACGTGATATTTTCAACAAAAAAATCCGTTGCTTGCATCTTTTATAGTAAAACCAGTCAAGTTTGTGGGGAAAAAAATGATAAAATTTTACCGAGGAAATAGAAATTTTGTTGAGGCCGTGACGTCACGAGGCTTTATTGCATGGGTAGCCATGAATACAGCCTCAGGCGGCATGAGTGTATTACCCTAGACCAGCCAGTATTACACGTGTAGGTATGAAAGAAATCAAAGTCTTAAATTATGTGGGCCGACATATCTACATGTCATCCAAAATTCTTAAAAGGGAATACAAAACAAAAACGATGGAAGGTGGATTCCACGTAGCAAGTGGAATTCAAAAGAAAAATTATGGAAGGTGTGTTCCACGAATGGAGAACTGAGAACAAATAAAAAAATATGAAAAGTGCATTAGGTTTAGTTAAATGTAATCAATATTAATGAACAACTTAACAATAATTATTGACTTTATCTATACTTGATTCCATGTTGAGCTGAACAGCTCGTCTCACACATAGTCAGGATAAATACAGTATAAAGATACATTAAAATCAAATATTTACATTTTGCCACAGACACTCACATTGCTCTAATGATAATCATGATCTGCATTATGAGTCAATCAGTACAGCCTATATTTGATGTAGTAATACCTATATACATGAAAGGGAAGCGCGGGAAAATTGACACTGTAGTGAAAGGAACCAATTTGGTTATGAAAACAAACTTTTAAATGTCTGGATTACTATCGGGAAACAGGAAAATTATCAAAAATAGTGAGTATATATTTTGCTGTTTGTTGGAATTATGTATAGGGATAATTTTTATCACATTGACCTTGGCTGATCAGGTTGAATAGTTGAAGCGTGATTTTCAAATGTTCACTCGCATCAAAAATATGTTTAACTGTAAAATAGAAAAGACAATGTAAATATAACAATTAAAGGATTGTTAGATTGCAGTTATTGGAGATATAAATGCAATATGCGTGGCAGATAAATAGAATAGCGCCCATTTGTTAAACAGGTCACATAAGCAACTATTTTTGCTATGTTTCAGTCATCATTAGATATTACCTACCCGGCGCCCTCTGGTGTAAAATGTATAAAATGTCCTCCCGGAACTTACATGCTAGGTCACTGCACCGAGAATAACACCAATGCTAGGTGTAAGCTTTGCGATAACGGGACATATACCTCGGATTACAACACTGCTGAAAACTGTGCTCAATGTACACCTCACTGCGAAAACCCACAATTAGTACCTGTCCAACACTGTACACATAATTCGAACCTGACTTGTGGATGTCCCGATGGAACGTATAATTTGTACCCCCAAAAGCCTCTATCTCATGCCGTCTGTCAGGAGAATGGTAAATGTCCACCTGGGTATGGCTCACAAACAACAGGTAAATATATAAAGTGTATGTTTTATTGGGTTTTTTTCTATGTTGATGTATGTCATGAGTTTAATGCAAATATAAAAGAAAAATTAAACGTTTATATAATTGTATCTTAGATGTAAACTCGAAGTAAACACATATCTTTACCCCAGGTGCCTCGACAAAGAATATCTCCTGCGTACGATGTATACTGGGACAAACCTATTCTTTCACCTCTTCTTATGTTGACAAGTGTCAACCATGTACACAATGTGAGCAAACGGATGTCCTGGTTGAGTGTAGCCTGACGCATGACCGGAAGTGTAATACTGTCCACAGTGGAAATATAAATCCCCTTTCGAGTAAGTTTTTATTTTGATTCTACAGTTAGAAATATCATAGATTTATGTCCAACTGATATATATTTTAGAAACAGAGGTAGTTAAACTTTCTTTTCTTGAAATCAGACATTTCGTTTCTAGCATGACAAAGCTAGACCGCATACAGCAGGATTAGTGAAATTCTGCAGTGACGTCACACATGTTATTCGATAGTATTCATATTTGATTTTAGGGAATCACTATAATCTGATATCTTAAAATTGATATAGTTATATTACATTAAGTATTGATATATAACATCTTTGATGAGCTTGTATCATATTTTATTTGTAGGTATTGGTGTTGGAGTGCTGGAAATCGCTCTTCTCGGAAGTATTACACCTACAACAGTTTTCGTATTTATTGGTGCATGCGTGGTTATATATTTTCTCCGAAAATCAAAGAAACTTTGCTTTAAAGAAGACCATGTTGCTCTAGAGGAATCACGGTCATCAGTCGTTGACAGGTAAGTACACCAGATAAACACAAATATCTCTGACAACTTAAGTAATGTTTTACTACACTGTACCTAAAAAAATCACTTCGCTGACTATTCTTCACTGAGATGAGGTCCTTTAGCATACAATAAACCAACGTAGCATCTTCAAGTCGGTGACTTGTTCGTCTGTTTTCAGTATATGGTGACCGGCTTGGAAGTGTTCAGCAGCTTACGTTAGATATAACACAAATGGTAACAGTTATGCAAATATTTAAAATCAAATTATTTCTGCCTTGTCGACACCTGTCCTAGCTAGGTATCTTACCGTATTCAGAATACGAATCGAAGAAATACGAAGATATGACTTTGAAACAGATTAAATAATACAGTAATCATTTATAATTAGGAAAGTTTGCGTTACTATATATTAGACTCAAGAACCAAACATCTTTTACAAGTCAATGGTCAACCCAATAAGTATGTCCTCACTGAAGTATTGAAATATTGGTATTACACGCACACTGTCTATTATATCACCACAGTATATTACTGTATTACTAGGATTATTTAAGGATTAAAGTATCTTTCTGGTAGTTTTATAGAAGGATAAATAGAGAATACATGGTTATTATCTTACAATAAATGGTTTATTTTGGTGTGAGACTTAGGAAAGCCGAGATGACGAGGCTCTGTCGATTCATCTCGGCATTCCGTGTCGAGCACCAAAATAAATCTTGTATTGTAAGATACAAACCATGTATTCTGTTTATCCTGCAACCATTATGATATTCAAAACGAAGCAAATTGCCAATTATTTACTTTGTTTCGCTCGAAGCGAGACGCTTCTTTGATGTGCAGGAAAAGATTCATTCACTAAACCGAAGGAGAGTGTACTCCTTTTTCTTACCGTGAGAAATATATAAGCGCATTCGGAAACAGTACTAGTATTTCTATTCAGTGTGTAATAACAATAATTACCCATCAGAGACTTACTTTACAGTACATACCTTTACCATGAACCACGACAAAGACGACACCGCCATACGAGATTTTCTATATCGTAAAAAGGACGTCATCCGGTGAATGTGATGTCACTTGTTAGCTGGACTGAATGACGTTTCATTCATCGTAAGGTTAAAGTTCGGGGTCAAGTTAGAAAATGTTCCGTCAGATGTGGAACAAATTCAAGTGATCTTATTGACGGATAAAGCATTTCTTATTGACGGATAAAGCACAAGTTTATCCGACAGTAGTTTTCCGTCAGTATGTGGGGCATTTGCAGGATAAAGTTGAGTAGGGTATCGATATTTGGAATAGACCGCGAAGCTTTCCATGACACAATTATCGATACCCACCTCAACTTTATCATTCGATGAAACCAGAAAGATACGTTAATCCTTATATTTACAGTCTTGACTATTGTTTCCATAGCTCAATTTGTACTATATTTAGTGTTAATGACATTTACATGATTAAAATCAAATTATATCGTTTGGCTCTGACAGACATTTATAATATTTCTGCCTTGTCGACAACTTATCAATGAACATACAAATAAAGTGTGTTTCCTGAGACTTGGCTATTTCCCGAGGCAAAGCTAAGGTCGAGTGAAACCAGTACGTCCTATATCCCCAATTACATGTTTGAACTGGTTAACGAAGTATATGAATTGTGATATATTATGCCATTATCTCATTTATTTACAGTTCGCAGAACAGATCTGCCAGCCAGCAATACCAAAATTGTGCCTTGTCAACACCGCCATTATCGCATACGAGTCCAAGATCACTCACACTAACCGGACAAACAAATCAGAATAAACTGAGGATATTGAACAGAATTGTCAACGGTCTGTTACACATCGGATCATGGGAATTCTTTATACGAGACTTGTATCTAGGTATATTGTTAATTATCCATTTGGTTGTTACGCTTTAACAATTTTTGCTTGCTTGTATTATATATTTTTTCTTTTACATGTAAAGGTTGTCTTTTTGGGATTATCTGAAATAGATGTTTAATGTTATTTCCGAGAAAAGAAAAGAGTCCTAAAATGAAATAGAAATTTTGAAAAGAGTATGTTTTATGTCTCCAGCTGTTCCAGACAACAACACTAAAGCCGATGTGAAGATAAAAGAAGCCAGAGCCAACTATCCTCAAAACGTTAGAGAGCAGATCTATCAGTGTTTGAAACATATCTGGGATAACGGTGCTACATCAACAGTATTAACACGAGTTCTTTCACAAGACGAATATTGTTTTCTTCGCACAGAACTCCAAAATGAATTCCCTGCTTTCTTTAACGTAGGTCTCATTGAAAGTACAGTGTAAACAGCCATCACTTCGAATGGCGACTTAACAAAGATGATGACCACATATCGCAAATTACAGATTAAATTACGGATTTTCTTTGTATTGTTGAGCGTTTAAACAGATAAGACATTATTAAATATGTTTTTACCTGAGTCCACAGTGATTAAAGCACTTTATTCTTTAAATGACGACCTATTAATTTTGTATGTTCCTTATTTCAGATAAATTATATATATATATATGTGTGTTGCATGCATATGTGACTTTTCGGAGCAATAACTTTCCTCGTGAATCAATATGAGAGCATAATAAGAAATTATATCGTATATTAGTATATCAGCTTTGAGATGTATATGACCAAAAATGTACTGAATATCTTCTCATTATGCATAATGAAAAAAATATTCAATTCAATTTTCACTACGAATTGGACCAAAATTTTTCGGGTCGCAAATTCACTCAGCAATTTTACAATTTACTTTGAGAAAATAATTTGTTAGTTAATTAATTCTTTTTTTACTGTATTTATACAAAACAAATAATGGACAAAGAAGGGATTATTCTATATTGATGCCAAGCATTCTTTAAAATACTTATGCGCAAAATACTTTTTGTTGATTTTTTAGTGGTCCCAGAATTTTTTCTTTGTCAACAGGATACTAAGCAATGGGAATCAGATAAATCTATTTTATTTCCATACTGAAAACCAACCAATATAACGTGTGATGAAATTTAGAAAATACACCTCACGAAAAAATAAAGCAAACAAAATATAAGTGAATTAGAATCATAAAAGTCTAGATCACGAAAAAAAAACATTCGTCAAAACATCAGTCAGGTGTTGAGACGCCAAATTTAATCGCTGCGAAAATAAATTTAAAAAAATACAGCAGTTATTTAAAATGATATATCATTTATATTAAGAATAAATGATTTTTTTATTTCACATTAATGGTATATTCATTCTTTTGACTCAGCCTTTGCTCTATGTATACTTATTTCAAGTTTTTCAAATGGAAAAACTATCTCACAATTTGAATGTTAATGTTTGGAATCGTATATCAAGTTATATTCTTTTAAAAATGTATACATGTATATTGAAAATGTACTTTAATAATATTATTAATATTATTATTATCATATGTCGTAATGTTGTACTCTACGAATCGCCACCTCTCTATATCTGTATATATATACACTGCTTTTATTTTCATATTATGTAACTATTTAAGTTAAAGTTTACCACCAAAAAATGTAAAAAATATGTTTTTAAATTGTATAAATATTTGCATAATGGTATCCTCTGAACAAGCAGTACCTCAGCATACCATACTGTTTTGAAAGTTATGATTTTTTTAAATTGGAAAACTGATATTTGAAAGAATAAAATCTAAAAAATGGTAGGATTTCTGACATATCTATGCAAGTAAATACGTAATGCTGACCAAAGAGCAGTTTACAATGCATAAACATAAAGTTTTGTGCAAAAAAACAGCCATTTTGTCTAAAAAAGATAACTTTCAAAACAAAAAAGGGAATAACTCAAATGTTTCTTGAATGCTAAAACAACGATGTAAATGTTTATTTGTATGAATTGGTGTAACACCACCTACTATATATATATATATGTATATTGGGTTATGGATAATGTGTTGTGCACATGATCTTGTATCTGGTATGGCAAATAGAGCTTATACCACTAAATAGACATGGCACCAAGAAAAAAATATTTGTTAAACACATAAACAAGGAGTTACCTCTCCTTTCCTTCATAAGCCCCACCATGTATATACATTTCATGTTGATTGTGTTTGTGTGGACCATCTGTATAAGGAAGGAACTAAGATATGATATGTCTTCTGTACAATCCTATTGGTATATTAACTTTCCTTTATTCAATAAATTAACTGAAAATGGAAATTGAAATTGAATGCGATACACAGCATGTTTTGTAGACCGTATTGTCTTAATTTCAGTATTTGAAATGCTGGTTAATACAGTTTGCTTGTGTCATTTGAGATTTTCATAATTGGATCAAAATCTTATCAGTATCAGCGGTGTGGGATACAGTGTATATAGCCCGAAAAAGAGATGCTCTGTATTGGAATTACTTTTACGAGATTGATGAATTTCATATTACATAGTCACGAGTGTAAAATTCTATTTATCACATAAATTATATTAATAGAAATATAAGTGGAACATTTAATCTCGTCTCTATATAAAACAGTAGAAATCCGGTTCGGATGTGACGTTTCCGTCTACTGAGACAATTATGTGACATTATATATAGATTATGACACAAAACTATATGTGACCTCTCAATAGTGTTATTATACATGTGTCTTATCATGTTGATGACCTGACCGTATGACATGGCTGGACGGTCCAGTTATGTGATAAAATGTATGTATGTATCGTATATAATTGTCCAAAATACAAAGACATGCTCTTTGTACGAATGTGATACAAGTTGTTTGGGTTTATGACTTGATATATTTATATTTCTATACAAATATATGTATAATCTTATGAATTCTAATAAACATTTAGTTAAATGCGATTTTGGCTTATTATTTGAAAATGTGATTAATCTGTTTTATTTCCAACAGTTTCAAAACATCATTACTGTAAACAAAGTTTTTGTCGCATGTGATTTACTTTGGCGAATTTCAAGTGAGTTTGCGAAAGTTAATATCTGCGAATTACCATCTGCAACATATTTATTGATAGACATTTCGCTAATTTCATTTTTGTGATTTTGTTTTGAAATCAAAATCGCGAAATTTAATAACCGCATTATTAATGATTCATTTCATGACATATATACAAATTAAATTTGTTATAGATATTCTTGAAACAAACAGACTATTTTGGGATTCCCCAAAAACAAGTAGGTCGTTTGCCGATATTAAAAACTAAAGTTGACCAAAGGCATTCCTCCTTAAAGGTGATAAAAACAGATCTTAAATATGCTATTTTTGTATTGATATTTGTTTATTGTGATGCACTTTATGATTTCCAACAAAAAATACAGGTTGTATTTGACGTAATTTCAATAAAATGTGCTTGAAACGAAGTCCATAAACACCCTTGTCTAGAACGATCGCATCGCTTATCGCCCCTTATATCACCAGGTGGCCGCAGATTCGTGACGTCATCTGAGACCAACAGCTGTGTCAAGAGCGGGAAATTCAATGGGACAGTGTTGCGGTATTGGCGATTATAAATATATAAAACAGTCGCGCTACGTGTAATTGCTATATTGATAAGTGTAAATGTATCCGTATGTATTTTATACAATCTATAACATACCCTAATATAATAAAAACGATCGTTTACTCATTCTAATATTTATATTCTGGGCTATAAAATTGTTATGTTCTTTAGGTCAAAAGTCATTTGACATCGTGTCCGTGTGTCAACTCAGGTTCGAGGAGGTTGCGGTTGACTTTTGTCTGTAAATTAAAACTCTAAACATACACTTTAAAGTTAATATCAACAAGAAGAAATAAAAGTTTACAAGAAAATGGACCAAAACAAAAATGACACTACATATGCTACATGTACATATATATAATGCATAATTATAAAAGTAGACCACGACATCCTTCATACCCTTTCTAAAACCCTATCATACCGCGACAAACGTGCCCCCTTCCCGCCTCATGTATGTATGTCCACATACCTCTATTTCCTATTTGGAAATCCTTCAGAACACCGCACAGAAAGGATTAGGCTTATCTATTTTTTAAAGTTCTGTAATAAGTTTTACGGATTTATTCGACAAAATTTCGGGGCTTTCCGTGTACGAAAATAGAATAACATGTACAGTAGTAATAATGCACGCACAACCGATAAAAAAGACGGGACAAAACATAGATACTAGATACAATGGCCAAATATGCATGACATGTACTCGTGACCAAGATATGCACGTTTAATAGTTCAACTAACACAGGGTCATGAAACAACCTATTTCTTATAAAAGACAAATCATTTACAAGACCGCTTCATTGTATTATCTAACCGTGCGCAGTTTTGGAAAATTTCAAAAGTATACGAACAGTCCACGGGGATTTGAGAATTAGTTTGTATCAATATGGACACGCTAGATAGCCTATTGACCATTATGAGACGATTTAGGGGTCTAGATAAAAAAAAAATCGATAAAAATCGTATTCTACTTATACGCAAGTGTACTATGAAGAATATAACAGGAAATTAATGAGTACGCAAATTGCGAGCGAAATTGGCGAGCATACTATTTACAATGACTGTGACGAGTTTTACGATGTATTATGATGATTTTAAAGCGTTCTTAACATTGTAATTTTTCGATTTTAAATTACCTGCATTTATATACTGATAAAATTGTGAATGTCGTCATATCATTATGCAACCCTGCTCGATCTGAACATACCGGCTTCACACCATCGGCACATTGTTGTGTAACTCAAAGTACATGTACAAAGAAATGTAATAATGAATTAATTGTCTTGCTAAGACTTATACACATTTTTTACATACATGTAGTAGAATCTCTAATAGGAAGTATGAAAACTGTGCAGGAGGACCCTTTGTTTTTTCTTTTATCATGCGCATATGTTTGTAACAGATGATTTTTTTCATCAAAACGTAGGTCTAAGGAGGTGGGCCGCAATAATTGTCCATTTTCACTACAATCTTATTTTGCACATAAAATTACCAGTATGTATATCAAAACTCCCCAGTTAATTTTATGTGTAAACTATAAATTACATACATGCACAGTCGTATTACTCCAGGGTGTACTGAATAGGAAAGTAATACTTATTCATTCGTGAAAAATGACCTTATGTTTAACCCCACATGATACTCTACATGATATGTACTCGACATTAATGACATCATCATTTACATATAGTGACGTCATTTTATAGGTTATGACGTCAATAATGTGTCATTATGTAGGGGATAAACATGCTACCCAATAAGTCGGAATATAACATATTTTTCTCCGTGTGTAAGACCTAAGACCTGTGGCTAAAATCCACATGCATGTTGACAGTTCCGCGATCGGCACACCGGCTTCCGCTAGTTGATTGTCTCAGATGGCGTCACAACTCATCGGAACTCAAGGGAGGTAAGTCATAGAAAAAAATCTGTCGTCAAAAAGATGTGAAGATTGATTTCATTAATTTTACTATTTAGAGACAAAATATAAGCAAATATCAAACTGATATATGTTTTAATAGGACATACAAATGTTTCTAGCGTATTATCTCATTCTCCATGTCCCTTCCGTTTTTATCACCTTTAACTTCATTTCTAATTAAGACTTAATTTATAGTTTGAATGTACGTATATTACAAGGGTCTATTTTATACACAGAAGTAACGATTGACTGTTTCAGTCTGATAGATTTATAATGTATATAGAACAATCACGTCAATACCAGTAAGTTCAATCTACATCCTTGTTGGCAGTGATGCTACGTGTTTGTTAAATATTGTTATCTATTTAGATGTAAATGGTTTTCTATGTAACAAAATAATTACTTTGTATGCTGTTTACACTCGCTTATTATCAATACAATTAAACTACATTTGTAATACACAATCCAATCTTATGTTCACTGTTAAGTACGTGATAGAAATAATAATAAAATCTACAGTTTATAAATCACTAACATTCGCCATCACAAAAAATCTCACCCATGCGATCGTGCAGTAAGCATGTTACACGAAAATATCTATTACATTGACAGGCCTATTTGACACAAGAAGATATTAGAGAAAACACACAACATAATCAAAGATTGATGGAACTGTTTTAAAGTCATAAACATCAACAATAAAAGAAAATATCTATTTGATGGATTTTTTAATTTTTTTGACAGTAAAATAAGATTGTTCACATTGAGCCATTTGCAAGGATTTTTTAAAACTGAATTCAGGAATATATAAATGACCAACTTAAAATATACCTAAGATTTCTTCATATACCGTAAAGCTAGTTAACCCGCTTGCATTGCAAGTTAGTTAAAATGTAGAATACATAATGTAATCAACTCCCTTTAGCTCAGAAAAAATGGTTGTATTCACTTCAGGATTCAACTATTCTTTGGAATATTTCACGTGATGACATTAGTTGTTCTTGAAATTATGATATGAGCTGCGAGTCAGTCAGAATCAAATCAATCCGTAGTATAAAGGATCATCAGAGAGGATACATCGCCCATCTGAAATAGTGAAACCCAGCGAGAACAATCGGAAATTAAAATAGTTGTTGAATATAGTAATCACTGAAAATCACATCAGCTGAACGGAGATGGAGATGCGATCGCCCTGCTACGTCATTCATGTTGATTTATTTAACTATCTATCTAATTCATACGCATTATGTGCACTTTTCTGTATTAATCTAGTCAATGTATATCTAATTCATACGCATTATGTGCACTTTTCTGTATTAATCTAGTCAATGTATAGGCATATGAAACAATAAGTACGTATACTATGTAGCTTCAAACAGTGCAACTTAAGTAGAAATATATAGAGATGTGTAAGCTCTAGCATCCATGAACAACCCATGATAGAAGATCGCTTCCTAAACCAAACATCAACTACAGTAACTATAACTTACATATATGTACTATACGAAGGGTCATTTCAAAGACAATTTGCCATAGGATGATATATTATTATCCTTCTTTAAATTTTCACTGGAAAGCCAATTGTATTTAACTTCGACTGCAAATTGTATGCATCAATGAAGAATTCACTTTATCATAAGTAAATGTTGGGATAAGCATTGCTAACTGAAAGATAATACAAGAAGGTGCATGCAGCTGTCACTTAAACATTTTTAGAACATAAGACATCGTTTTCAAATAGTGTTTTAGCATCATATAAGAAAATTTAAAAATTTTAAACGTAGCCCAAAATGTCAAAAGAACATTCCACAATAACTCATTCCACCACTAAACGTAAAACAAGACTTTCTGTTTGGCAATGATGTGTCATAGCTATCATCTATGTTCATTGACTCTCTTACGTGTGTAACGTAAATATGTCCCAAATATTCACAGTCGTGTGATAAAATCGACATGAAACCTATCTTTTGTTGTGTTTATATATATGTACAGTATACACCCGGCCGTCTATATATATATATATATATAAACGGCTTTTATACCTAATTCGGTGTATATATACACAAACGACATATGATACCACATGTTAAGCAATCTCGCCATGTCATATATACCGGAAGTGCATTCTGGGATTGCGAGACAAAGGTAAGTCGTTTTAAAATGGAGGAATCTTAATAAGATATTTAAACATTTATCTCTTTCATTGTATTTATCATTCAAATGTCTTACTCAAATCTTGAGTTAGCATGTGTATTGTGATGTGTCTTTGTTAGGCTGGCATTGTTTATACAAGTGGTTAAGAATAATAAATTACACACGTCGAACATTCTAGTCAATTGACAAGTCATTGTTGTAACTGTAGATACATTTATAAATGTCATTGCAGTTTATAATTCAAATATAATACAATTATATTGACTGGATGTAAAAAGACTTCAGTATTCATATATATTCATGCATTGTTGTTTGGCGGTAGTGGCCAATTACGTAGCTAATGTGTACCGTCGATATCGTATCTTGGTTGATTTTGGCGATCCTTAAATCGACATGACTGCTAATTAGACGTAGAGTACGAATCAGTTTGCAAATATACAAATCTTGCGTATTCATCGGCAGACATAACAACTGTGTTTCTGATTAAACTTCCGGCTTAAAACTCTTACAATGTTTAAGGTATCTGCAATAGAGGGTCATATTGAAACTGCACAAGTTGCACTTTCACTTTCATTATTATTTATCTAGCATTAGATAATTTGGGCGATTTATAGATTGGTATAAGATATGTAAGCCTGTATACCTTTCATGAATGTGAAAGATTATAACAGTATAGAATATTTTGCAAATGCATGTTTTATTAGTCACATAGACCTATTTCAAAAATCCACATTTCGCCATGCACTATTCGCTATCACAAAGAGAGCATTGAGCCCTACGGAGTGATATACAAAGGGAAGGATATGTCAGATTACATGTGACAATAGGAAGGCTTCATTTATCACACCCCGAGTAAACATTAGTGCTTAATGTGGGCATTAGGGAAATTCTGCTATGCTTTTGTACACGTATACGTAACTGTGACCTTTAAAAACACTAAAAAATTGTTTTATTAAGGTTAAATGTAGCATACCATTCGCACTAACACCGAACCCACCACAGACAAACTATATGATCTGATGATATGATCGGACCTCAACCAATTAAATTCGGAATATGTGTATACAGCTTTAGCGCATATCATTATTGTTATTTCTGTCTAAATGTTGTGTATCTTAAACCTGACAATACAAGATCAAATCATTCGAGACAAAACAAGTCCTTCAATTGGTTCCCAGATAACCCCGCAAGTCAGTATTTTATTTCCAAATTTATACATCATACACAATCTTCCCTTGATTTATTTCATTTTGATTTCTAGTTAAACTAATAACATAGTCTACATATCCAAGACATGTTACATGTAAAATTTGGAATAATAATAATGTGTTTTTGTTTTTACTCAGTAATGCGATTTGAAACTGTCCTGTTTACAACCTTGTTCCTGTATTCAGTGAGCGCCAATCCAGAGGATCCAAAGGTGATTATGTGATTAGAACACATATGTACTAAAGCATATTAATCATTAAGTCATATTAGAGGTCGTGAGGTTCCGCACCCAAGAAATTTTTGGTTCTGAATCATATTAACTACTAGAGATTGACGGATCGCCAACTAGCTGATAATTAAACCGCACGTGACTTTAACTTTTGTATTGTGTGAATAGGTGCACTTGCGTTTGTGAGCACGCGGCGTGTCTATATTGCACATGGCGATTGGTCAATTGATAATGAGATAAGTAGAAAAAAACTAATGCTTGAACATGTCATCGTGTACGTTTTAATCATCCCTCTTGCTTATAATTTGAATGCTTTATATAACATATATTGTACATTTAAATTAAAACAGATCAATTAGCACAACACGCTGCTGTTGTACATATTTAAACCAATACCCGTTGTATTTATATATAGTTTTGTTTTGTCGTCTGAGAAAGTGTTTTCCTCTTTAAACGAGGACAGCAGTCCTTTTTATGGATATTCAAAAATATAATTGATATATCACTAAAGAATAAAATCTCAGAATTCTAAAAAAAAGACAGTTTTCTATATTTTTTTTATTATTTCTACTGTGCTACCCCAAAACACATCAATGGATTTTACTGCGTGGAATAAATAATTCAGCACACAGAACGATAACGTAAATACAATGATGTGGATAAGTATAAAGTTGATTTTGCTATGTTTCGAACGACTAAATCAACCCATATATTGTAAACTTTTTTTTCTTGTGGTAATATTTCAGTCTCATACCGTTTATCCCCATTGGGTTTATGCAATAGTAATTACAAGTGCCTTTTCAACTGGTAAATGTATATGCTATTTAACTTGTATGTCGATTGCATTACTTTATAATTTATCTTGGCTTTTGTACTTGCCTTCAAGAAGTGATATACAGTAGATAATTGTGAGGTGAGTAAATCCAGACAGAACACCACTAAGAACTTTAAGGTTTTTGATTGTTTTTTTTTTGTCTCTATGCAGAAAATAAATGCAAATTTTCATTAAAAAACCCAGCAACAATATTTGATAAAACACAAAGGAACGTATAGTTCAAGGGGGTACTATTTAATAAAATTTGTCATGTATATATCTGACAGGTTTGTACGTATTCGCTTCTTTCAGACATTGTACGAAGCGCCCTCTGGTGTAATATGCATCCGATGTCCTCCCGGAACTTACCTGTTCCGTCACTGTACCGAGGATAACACCAATTCGGCCTGTAAGGTTTGTGATGACGGGACATATAACTCGGATTACAACACTGCTGAATATTGTGCTAAATGTACACCTCACTGCGAAAACCCACAATTAGTACCTGTCCAAAACTGTTCATATACTTCGAACCTGATTTGTGGATGTCCCGATGGAACGCATAATTTGTACCCCCATAAGCCTCTTACGCATGCTGTCTGTCAGGAGAATGAAAAATGTCCACCTGGGTACGGCTTCCAAACAACAGGTAAATAGAACAGTGATATTTATCACACATCCGCCCGATATCCAACGATTTACGTATGTATATGTCGTTAGTGTGGTAAGATTTTCGAAAATTTGTTCAAGGATTCCGAAGACATCCAGATATACAAGTACTAATATTTTATTACAAGTGTAGATTTGGACAAAATTGTCTCGAGCTATTCAATTCGAAATATGTTCACGATATGCACAATAAATGATGACTCCAAGTGAGATATTATATACCGGATATGCATATGTGTCACTAGTTAAACAAGAGATCCTAGAGGGATCTTGGCGCCCACTAAAGAATGATCTGTATACGACAATTAAAAGAGGGATCTTTTCTCCGCTTTTCAAACTTCAGCTATCAAAACCCAATATGTCGGTCTGTCGGCTATATTGTTGGCCAATTGTTCCTAAAATGCAATATGCACAACTAGGGTCCTAGTGGAACCTACGTATGAAATTTTAGACAAATCCGTTTAGACCCCTTTAACAAACTTTAATTCAAAATCCAAAATGGCGACTGGTTGGCCATCTTGTTGATCGATCGGTCCCAAAATGCAATAGGCACAACTAGGTCCTAGGGAAACCTGCATATGAAATTTGAGAAACATCCCTTCAGTTCTTTTTGAGAAATAGCGGTAAATAGAATTGTTAACGGGTGGACGGATGGGCGGAGGGACGGACGAAAGTACGGACCACGGACGAAAGGCGTTTTGAATGGCCCACCATCTAATGATGATGGGCTAAAATCTAGAGTACATTTTCACGTTACATTTGTTTTATAACAGGTGCTCCGACAAAGAATACAACTTGCGTACGATGTAAACTGGGACAAACCTATTCTTCCACCTCTTCATATTTTGACGAGTGCCAACCATGTACAATATGTGAGGAATCGGATGTCATGTCTGCGTGTAACCTGACGCATGACCAGAAGTGTGATCAGAATGACCTGGATGGACATATCAGCTCTCAGGGTAAATACAAATTCAGAATCAATGGCGGAAAACATTTCTAATTTAATTGTTTGATACGTCTTTCGCATGTTTGACCATAATGTAACAAATGGAAAATAGTGATAATTTTAAATGCAAATAATTTTTGTGATTTGTTTTGTCAGAAGTTTCGGTCTAAAACGAATGTTGTCAAGGTTAAGTAGTAATTATGAAAGCGGCCGTAGTTTCTGCTGTAAGTTTGATGAATATGATACAACACTTGTCAGCAATACTTGTACATGTTCAATCGATCTTGCCAATGATATTATATCTATGGAAACGAAAACTTTACAAATTATCTTTCAAATCGACATATATTTATTATTGTGTTTTAATTAATAAAAACTTATTTTAAAATGTGCAAGCTACACGTAATATGAATCATGCACGGCATCGGAAGAGCGAAGCTCTACTTGTTTATTTTATTTTCTATTTCATATAAAAGACATAGTTTAGAAATAAAATGACTTACTTTAAACCATAGAAGTATATGATATGATAATTGTCTATCATAAACTTAAAGAAATTAACTCAAAGATTCGACGCGAAAATCAAATTATTCCCGATGTATCTAACTTTTCGCTTTCCGCATCATTCCAAGAAGATAGTACAAATCCTGATACCGTCAATAGTTTGACATGACTGATGATAAGACGGTGACAAATATCCACGGTTACAGTCTACCAATGTCACAAAGAATGTATTCTAAATTATATTTACAGGTATTGGTACAAGTTGGTATAATTGTAGGAGCTATTATTGGTGTAGTGGTCTTGGTAGGAGTTATCGTTGGACTGATGTGTTATCTACGGAACATCAAGAAACAGAACATCAAAAAGAGATACGGCCAATGGAGGTTAGTTTACCAGATATTTATTTATAAACAACAACCAAATTAACATCTTAATTATTTTACATATTAATTGAACTTGTACGACATAGTCTCCTTTCCAATATGTATTTTTATGATGTATCATATTTCTCGCTTTCTGAAATCGCTAAGAATGCATTCTAACACTTTCTGATGTTTCTTCGTTGCAGTGGGGACACGGGACAAAAGTTAACCGAGACATCGAATTCATCATAAAATCATGCATGTTTGTCAGACCGGACGTAATTTTCTTATGGTTAACACTTGGAAATAATTTTATATTACAAAACTTCATTTCGTTTTCTTAAATACTGTTTAACACAAACAAACACAAATATATTAATTGCATTGTTTTTTTATTATTTCTTACGTTACTTTAAAATATTATAAAATGTATTATGGAATTCGCCATAACGTATCTAATTTTCTCGGAATTTCTTGTTTGTTTTACAGAAACATAAAAAAACAATTTTTTGGACGAGAACAAACAAGCGAAGAAATGCAAACTAATTTATATTAGATAATGACTTGAAAACCACAATACTGTGCATCTTTATTTTCTGATTGCAAATTATGTGAGGAAAAGCTACTAAGGAAAATGAAAAGCAAACATTGATAAATAACATATACATAAAAAGACTTTTTAACTATAGCAACAACTCCTTAACCTGTAAAAACAGCATTCGACATTTAAAGAGACAAAAAGTTTAACCAGCTTCAAAGTAGTTTACACAATAAAAAAAATTCTAATATATATCCATTTTTCAAGAAACTTTGTGCCTTCGTTTATATGAACCATCATCTTTATTTTTCCTGAAATACATGTATAACACTTTTGTTTCAATGTTTCAAAGCTGAACCTGTCTTTTTGGGGACAATGGGAAACATAATAATTCACAAGCAAGGATAATTAAATATTTTACAGGCTCTGATTGGATTAAAATTTCTAACAAAACAAAACCGTTTAAACATCAAACGTAATATTTGTACTAGTTTCAGCAGTAACTGTGTTGTATTTGTAAAGCATACATGTTTCCAAACAATATCCCCAAAGGATATAAGGTAAAGCGATGCCAAGTCAGCAATAGCTGATTAGACATTTATCAAACACTACTTGAAATAATTTGTTGGGTATACATGTATACTACACCAGTCATCTAATTCATCTTCTATATAGTTTGATACATTACAAATGTACAAGTACGTTTTCCAATGCAAACACTGGTCTTGCATGTCTGCCGGAAAAGGGAGAGAACCACTCTTAATACTAAACAAGAGTTTATATTTCTCACATAATGACATGAGCTATGTACCTTTTTAACTAAGCGACATTCACTACTCTCATTTATTCTTAATTAATGTTACCGTATCTACAGTCTGATTGGCATCACCTGAATCCTATTTCATATCAACCCACGAAACTATGTTACTGGTATTCGTACTGTGACCTTATCTAAAAGTATATTGTATTTAGTCTGTGATAACTCTTTATACGCTTAAAATCTTGAAATTCACATCTAAAATAAATAAATGGAATGAAGATTGTAAAAAAACACTTTTCAAACCATTTACTTCGATTTTTAAAGAACCACAATGGAATTCGTCATTTGTTTTTAGGAAAAGTCTATTTCTAAAATATTGTATATTTTTAAACATCTTATGAATCTTGTTATTATATAACAATAAGACACTGTTGTGTGTTTGTGTGTTGATAATACAATGTAATGTATATAGTTGTTATAATTTTGCGGGTGTAAAATTTCGCCATATACAGTGGAACTTATGCGTAGGGGTTTATTTTCACGAATTATCTTTACAGCCCTTGAAATCGTCATTCACATGACAGACTCCAACTTTAATTTTGAATTTCGTGCATTTCGATTTATTTGTGAATTTTGCGAAATAAAAACCCCCGCAAACATTATAGCAGCTACACAGTAACCAAACTGCCTTGATTAAAAGCGAACTTTGTAGGTGAGAAAGTGGATTTATGTGGCACGTGAAAACATGTAGTAGAAATCTCTGTTTTCCCTGTTTAGTTCTATACAATTTTTATCATTGGAATAAACTTGCTCCCCTGTAGTATCCTTAATAGTTTTATATTAGTACTTTGCAGTACATTTACTCAAAAGAAAATGCGTGTTATAAATTTGCAGGTTAATTAGGCTATCGCAAGACAAAAAGTTACCTCCCTGACTTGGGGTTGAGCTCAAATATCTGGCTCATTAAAATAAAATAGTTGAAACTTGGACAATGTTTTCCCTTAATGTCATTCAAAGGTTGTTGGGCAGATTCTTTTGACGGATTTTGCCTAAAAGTTGTAAATTTCGTTTCTATGTGCACAGATAAACAAGTTTACACGTACTATATGTCGTAAGGTAAAAGCCTCCTTATGTTTTTGAAATATATTTTATTGTAGAACAATACAAAAAATGCCTTTTATCATAAGTATTAACATGTAAAACACCGAATAACATTTTCCAAAAGTCCTACAATAGTCGGTTAGATAAACCTTGTGGTACAGTCACAAAGTATATTTTTAGACATTCGTTTTATATGTTCTATCTTATATATTCTTATTTAATGCATTTTTGTGAAGATCTGAACAAGTCTGAAAATTTACGTTTGTTCATGCTGTCAAAACATATTGTGGCTTTATGTTATGGTTTTATTTATTATATTTATATAATAAACAGGCATTTTCGGTAAAATGATTTGATAATAAAGATAAAACTTTGAATAACAAAAACATGTAAGAGATAAATTGATACAAATAATTTGATATTTCTCTAAATCATAAAAGAGTATATACATATACATGTATAGCATTCGTTTCAATCAATGAAAAAATTGGGTTCGTTTTCAAGGTTACCATTTATTTAATATAATTAATAATTTGATGTAAATCGTAAATTAATACGGATATCTTTTAATGCAATTTTAGTATCATTAAATAAGACTTTATTATCTCTGATTTTGATAACTCAATAAAGATCGAATTTGCCTACAAGTTGGTGTCACTTTTTATATACACATGTACAGGGAATCCACGTTAAAATCATCGATCAAGATCGCTCCTTTGAATATGTGAAGCCATTGCGTTGCGCGTTTAAAGTTGTGACATGTGATAGTTATCGTAACCACGTTAATGTACTATTACATATACTATGTGATTGGCTCCTTCACCAATACTCGACAATTTGTAGTTTACCAAATGTGTTATAAATTATGACAGACTACCAACGCTTACCTTTATTTGGTCGCGTTAGTTTCTATCGACAGCGAGCCTAAGAGACAATGACTGTTTCTTTTTCTGAAAAATGTTGTTGGTAAGCCCTTGATTGACTTGGAAAACAACAATATGAAATTCTATTCCAACATAGACGAGTGCTTTCTATCCCATATGTTCTCTGATGACTCCCTCTGCCCATCCACATTCCCTTTTACTCCCTCCACCAATCACCAAGTCCCTTCCGTTCACCCTCCTCCAATCACCAAGTAACTTCCACTACATCCACCAATCACCAATCCCCAGCCCCTTCAACTCCCTCCACCCATCCCCAGCCCCTTCAACTCCCTCCACCCATCCCCAGTCCCTTTCACTCCCTCCACCCATCTCCCAGTCCCTTCCATTCCCTTCACCAGTCACACATCCCCAGCCCCCTTTCACTCCCTACACCCATCTACCAGCTCTTTTCCACACAATCTGCCCATCCCCATACCCTTCCACTCTCTCCGCCCATCTCCAAGATCATTCCCACTCTTTTCCCATTCCCATTCCCTTCCATTCCCTCCATCCATCCCCCGGTCCCTTCCAATCCCTCCACCCATCTCCGGTCCCTTCCACTCCCTCCACCCATCCCCGGTCCCTTCCATTCCCTCCACCCATCCCCAGCCCCTTCCACTCCCTCCATCCATCCCCGGTCCCTTCCACTCCCCCATCCATCCCCAGCCCCTTCCACTCCCTCCATATATCCCCAGCCCCCTTCGATTCCCTCCAACCATCCCGAGGCTCCACTACCTCCATCTATCCCCAGCCCCCTTCCGATCCCTCCAACCATCCATTATCCCGCCCCTCGATTCCCTCACATCCCGAGGCCATTCCACTATCTTCATCTATCCTCAGACTCTTCCACTCCCTCCATCCATCCCCAGCCCCTTTCCACTCCCTCCACACACCCATCCCCAGCCCCTTCACTCCCTCCGTCCATTCCCACCCCGTTCCACTCCCTACATATATCCCCAACCCCTTCGGTTCCCTCCACCAATCCCCCAGTCCCTTCCACTCCCCCTACTCATCCATTCCCAACCCCTTTCCACTCCTTACACTCACCCATCCCCAGCCCCTTTCCACTCCCTCCACACACCCATTCCCAGCCCCTTTCAACTCCCTACACCCACCTACCCCAGCCCCTTTCCACTCCCTCCAACCACCCATCCCCAGCCCCTTTCTGCTCCCTCCGTCCATCCCCAAGTCCCTTCCACACCCTCCGTCCATTTCCAGCCCCTTCCACTCCCTCCATATAACCCAAGCCCCTTTCGATTCCCTTCACCCATTCCCCAGTCCGTTCCACTCCCTCCACCCATCCATCCCTAACCCCTTTCCACTCCTTACACTCCATCCCACAGCCCCTTTCTACTCCCTACACACACCCATCCCCAGCCCTTTTCCACTCCATCCACACATCCAACCTCAACCCCTTCCATTCTCTCCATCCTTCGCCAGCCCCTTCCACTCTCTTCATCCTTCCCCAGCCCCTTCCACTCTCTCCATCATTCCCCAGCCCCTTCCACTCTCTATATCCTTCCTCAGTCCCTTCAACTCTCTTCATCCATCCAGGCACCCTTCCACTCCCTCCATACATCCCTAGCCCTTTCCACTCCCTCCGTCAACCTCCAGTCTCTTCCTCTCTTTCTATCCTCTCCAAGTCCCTTCCACTCTCTCCATTTATCCCCAGGCCCTTCCACTCCCTCCATATATGCCCAGTCCCCTTTGATTCCCTCCATCCATCCCTCAGCCCCTTCCACTCTCTCCATATATCCTCAGTCCCTTCCACTCCCTCCATCCATCTCCAACCCCTTTCCACTCCCTACACACACCCATCCCCAGCCCCCTTCCACTCTCTCCGTCCATTCCCAGCCCCCTTCCACTCTCTCCGTCCATTCCCAGCCCCTTCCACTTCCTCCATATATCCCCAGCCCCCTTCACTCATTCCCCAGTCCCTTTCACTCCCTCCACCCATCCATCCTCAACCCCTTTCCACTCCTTACACTCCCTCCATCCCCAGCCCCTTTCCACACCTTCCATACACCCATCCCCAGCCCCTCCTACTCTCTCCATCCTTCCCCAGCCCCTTCCACTCTCTCAATCCATCCCCCAGCCCCTTCCACTCTCTCTATCCTTCCCCAGCCCCTTCAACTCTCTCCATTCATCCCAGCCCCCTTCCACTCCCTCCATACATCCCCAGCCCCCTTCCACTCCCTCCATACATCCCCAGCCCCCTTCTATTCCCTCCATACATCCCCAGCCCTCCCTCACTCCCTCCATACATCCCCAGCCCTCCCTCACTCCCTCCATACATCCCCAGCCCCTTTCGATTCCCTCCACCCATCCCAGCCCCTTACCACTCCCTCCCATTATTGATACATGACTTATGTTAGCTAACACGAGATATTTTGCTGACTGTAGTAACCAGAACATAATGTTTCTTTATTTTTACGAAGTCGACGGAAATAACAGGACGTAACAGTGAGGATCGACATATAACTTAGGAAACGTTGTAACATATGGCTGATAAAATTCGTTTTTGAATTGTTCACCTTTTATATATTATATAATAATGCGATTATCATATATAACAAAACACGGTAAGCTATCGACCTTATACCGGCGTGTAAAAATTGATATGGGAAAGTATTTTAAGCACATTCAATTTACACATAGAAAAAGCAATGCTGTCCCCAACCATTCATGTCGATTGTAGGTAATACATCAGTTTTGAATGTAAATACAGATTGATTTTTAGTACACGTACACTAATTATAGAGGGAAATTGTCAATTACAGAATAATAATGATTTTGAACATAATACCGCTTTTCACATCTTCCATGGACTTCCCACAGTGTCATTTAATGGATAACATTTGAATGAAATCAAATATCAAATACAAAAGTATACAAGAATTTCACTATTGTCGTCAAAAGTAAGATGAACGATCAACAACAGTTAGTCATATCAAAAATAGATTGCATCCTTGGGACAAAATTGCGTCAATTTCAGTGATAGTTTGATGTAAGAATCTACAGAATACTTAACTATTCGAATCGAACAAAACCTGACCTTTTGTGCGCATTAAATGAATGAATCCCTGTAACGGATAGCTACACGTCAAATGCATATTTAATCTCAACAAAAATCACATCATTATTCTTTGCTCTTCTTTATGTCTGATTAAAAGTCCCTTCTCTATTTTGTCCGTATCTTTGTTTCCTTAGATCCTCGTCGTCTCTGTAGATTTTATTGCATTTAAATTTGAACCTGAACACCATGTTTAATGTCAAGAAAAACACATCGACCTGTCAATCATTCGGAGCATCGGGATTCATTATCGATTTCTACAAACACATCTTTATTGGTGAACTATTTCATTGGAGATACACGGCGACCTTCTCAATGAATGTTGAGGATGATGGATTATTTAACGAAAAAAAAAGATGAAAGGAGAAGGTGGCGATAATACGATCGACTATAGAATATGAGGATGTGGATGACGAGCATGACGACGATAGATGAACGAGAAGACGATGAACGAGAAGAATTGAGGACGAGGAAAACCAAAAGGGCGATAAGAAGGACGATGTTGACTACGACAAGGAGAACGACGAATTAAACGAAGATGATGAAATGACCAGTAAGATGAGGTGGATATCGACGATGATAACAATAACGTGGAATAAAAGAATGTTTATGATTACCATCATAGGAATCCAGAGAAGGTGATAATGATCGTATGAAGAATTGGGAGAACAATATCAAAATGTATGTGTGTTGTGGGCCCGGTACATCGATCAATAGCCGTCCTTCTATGAGCGGCTCAGGTGTCACTGACAGAATTGAATCATTGCTCGCCCTTGATCTAGGTGGGCGATGCTAATCCGTGGCTGAGAGATCACTCTGGGGACTCTGCACATAAATAGTTAATTTTGTTAAGAAATATAATAATTAATCACATAGACTTCTACAACTGCTAGATATAGACTCGTGTTCTAAGGTTTTTATGTGAACTTTATTAGCAAGCGTCGCTGGATCGAAGATAGACAAGTGACATCACGGCATTAAGAGGTGAGTACTACCTAATGGTACACATTGAAATAGATACATATCATACATTTTTATAAACATGCACAATGCAATATGATAATAATTTTTCGAATGTTACTTTTATGATATTCGCTCTCCTTTTCTGTTTGCGTTTAAGTTTTCCCATTTAACAGTCAGATTCGTAGTGACAGCCTAGCAGATTTAGGGATATCCCGTGAGGAAAACCCATCTGTGTATAATACTTTATATTTGTCAAACTTTGATTTCGAGCCAGTTGGTGCATAGCGTCTTTCGTTAGACTTAAACACATTCGTTTCTCAGTCACCGCTCAAACACGAAGTAGAATTAATTTCATATGAAATGTGCGTTGTGTGCCGAACAAAGTGTTCATCGATGTTAAAATACCAACTAGGAAAATCAAGCTTCTGCAAATGCTTAGACAATGCTTTTTTAAAAATGCAAGTTCTAATTTCAGATCTTAAGAACTCAAATGAAGCTTAAAAACTTTATTCTAGACAAAACTTTGACATGAAAGATTTCACATGCGACAATATAGTAGTATATTACTGAAAGTTTTATATGAAATCAGGCCAAATGCCTTTATAATCGGCGTATGTCTTAGATACAGAATTTGACATGCAGCAAAAGAAAATACATCTTACAATAGAAAAACGCAGTGGTTTTACATTGAAGCATTGATGTCACTGTTTTTTAATTTCATCGAGGTATAAACAAAATACTGTTTGCAAGCTGTGTGAATTCGCTAAAAGTTTGCAAATAAAGTTTATTTTATAACCCGATGAAATTAAACATTAGTGACATCAGCGCTTATCATTAACTATTTTTTTTCAGACAACATAATAAAATCAAATACGATTTCATTGATTTCCTAAGTAAGATTTTTTTCCAAATCAATATGCAACGTATATGTCTCTTTGGTGACGTTACGAAAACGTCAGATTTTTTGCGTCGCCATTCTCGGTTTTTTTCCCCAAAGAAGTTTGAAGAAAAAAGATCCAACAATAAGAAAATTCGGATGAAGTATGAACACAAAGAAAAATCAATTATACATGTATATCCGTATTATTGATATCTATAGAGTTCTAATCGGATCCATAGCCTTTTGTTTTTTATAACGCCGATTTACTATGTAATATTTCCTCATTTAATTTTTTTATGTATATGGTTTATCAAAACCATATCTAAACATTAAAAAACTGATTTATCCCCATGCAGTATAGGTAATCATCTCTGGCCTCCGGCAAATAAATGTCTCAGCACATATTTTATATATTTGTATATATAACTACAGTATTTATGCTAATGTTGACCTTAACAACAATTCGACTCGCATGCATTCTATTGTTTGTGTAACGTTTTAAATATTTCGAACGAAAGCTGTAAAATTTTGTATAAATAACATCTTAGGATTGTATGATAGACGCACAGGATACTAGCACCTCTAGAACTATAAACTGCACAATACAGCTAGTTTGTCCTTCATAAGATAGCCCTTTCAAACCTAACGTAATCATGAACTCTTCTACATCTAAGACTGGCAAAGTTCATAGTCACAGTTTAGGGATGATTGAATTAAAGATGTCATAAAAATGTCGGATTATGTGCAGCGATGTCGATTGATGTTGGACGCCACATTCTGCGTGTGTTTATATGAAGCTATCAAATGCACGTCTAAGATATTTATTGTATCCTGTAAATACCCTATTGTCCCAAATAGTAATATTTGTACCGCCAATGCAGTGCGTAAGTCGCTGCTCGAATTTATAGAAACCATTGTATTTTGAATCAATTAATTTGAATTTAATAGTATTCGATTAATTTATAAGATTTAATGTGTAAACAGGCAAGATGCTTGCAGTCATCGTTGTACCTTTAATAGTGTGAAATGATACGGAATGATACTGCATTTTATCAATCTTGGTGGACGAAGAAAACACAACAAAATGTTTCACTAAAATAAATAATACCCTGTATTTTGTACTATCAAGAGGTAAATAATTACATATTCATGGTTTCTACTTCAAATGATGTATCTATAGACCATTAGCGTCAATAGTCCCATAGACCTATGTATCATGGCTGATTAGTGAACTGGTTAGGCGACTAAAGCCGTCACCAAAAGCAATAGTCTGTAAGCAGCTTAACATAAATGTGTTTATGGGCCTGGATACAATCTGACATATGTTGTGTCTAATGCGATCAAGCTACATATAAACTTGAAGCGTTCCGTCTAAGGTACTGTGCACCACCTGATTGTGTGTTTAAGTGGATTCTACTTCAATCAATGAAACATTGATAGTCGTACAAAGTAAGGACGTGAGCTAGCCAACGCTGGTCTCAAGTTCATTTTAAACAAATCCGTATGTGTTGTTGGTCGTTTATATTTTACCATCCATGTTACAATGGCAATAACATTTCTAGATGAAAACAGGAAATTGTAAGCTTTAGCGCATATACTTTAAGCCAGCTACACATATCCTGTGCCATAATATACTTTTATGGCTCCGCTTTCCAGAGAATATCCTATGGAGAAATGTCACATAATTTCCACAGAATATATTTTTACGCGAACAGAGTAAGCCTTAAAGTACAACTATTGACGTTACACTAAGTTGCGTTCCAATTCTCTGCCGGTCGCAATAAAATGAATGTATCGGTATATATTTGATTAGCTATTCACCATTAATCTCACCAACGTTTCCGTTCATACTTTTAAGACATTGGTTGGTCTTCCTCAAGTTAAGGATAGTGTTACCTTAAGGGACATACGCCATAACTTGTCGGAGACGTTGGCCTGTTGTTTTATCATTTATTAAGCCATGAAAATCATTAAAAATGTGTTATTAAGTATGTTGTCTGTTCTTTAAATAAATTAGTTACAATTTAGTCTTAACACAAAGTAAAAACATTTGCTTATGACAGTCGAAAAAGTCATTTCACATTATAATGTGAAATGAGGTTGTAGACCACTGATTGACTTCTCGGTTATAATGTGTAGTCACGCTACTGCATCATAGACGTAAATGTCATCATTTTTGACAATACTGCCATATATATATTTTTTTTTTATTATTCTTTGTCTCAATAGAATTAAAATCATTTGCATTGTTTTAACTGTTGTTCTAAAATAATTGGTAAATTTTCTAAAATATCAAAAGTTCTTCTTGATTTAAGGCATAAAAATTAAGGCACATACACTGTCAGTATTCCTAGATCTGGCTAACGATTACGAAATATGGATGTAGCAAATAGATATATTGTGTAGTGGTAGTTCTAAGGATACATACCTCAGCTTGTGCCCAGACCTGTGATCTGTGACTATAGCTTTGTCCTTGCTCCCTTTCTCTCCCATTTCTTATATTATACTGTATTAGATTGCATGGTTTCCCAAGTAAAAGATTTGTAGCTTTCGAAATACCCGACCATATATGTTAATGAAATTAAGGCTTTTTATTTGTTTCAATTGCTTCTTTGAAATTAAGTTCTCATTCTTTGAGATAATGGTAAAACTTTTAGCATTGGCGATGTTTTTCGCTTATATATCAAGTGTTATACAACCCGCGCCTGAAGCCTTACTGGAATAGTAACGATAAATCAGCCCACAAGGCTGCCCGTGTGCGACGAAGAGAGTGGATAGCAGAAGGTAAACCAAGGGGATCCGATCATCATTCATACCGGGAATATAAGCTAGCTAAACGTGTTTTCAAGAATGCCCAATGCGCTGCCTATCATGAATATCTACGAAATCTCCACCAAGATCTCAACGACGCTGCAGACGGTGATAGTAAGACGTTTTGGAAAGCCCTGAAGCTTTTAAAAGGTCCTTCACGCCTCAGTGTCTCGCCATTTAAGGTTGGTGACGAAACTTTACGTTCTCCAATTGATGTCGCGCAGGCGTTTGGTAATTACTTCCAGTCAGTGTATAAGGCTAATTCTGAGCCGACAGATCTGTCCGACGACGCTGATCCTGATGACCCTAAGGACGCTTTCGATCACGACGAGCTTAATAGGAATATAACCTTCGACGAGGTTGAACGTGCTATCCGTGGTCTCAAACTTAAAAAGGCACCAGGGATTGACCGTATCCAAAACGAGCATTTACGATATGGAGGACGAACACTGATATTGTGTCTTCAAAAACTGTTCACTAAATGCCTTGAGTACGAACACGTGCCCGAAGTATGGAAACGAGGCATAATTCTCCCCATATTCAAAGGAGGTAACAAGTCTCGCGGCGATACTGCAAGCTACAGGCCAATCACTCTCTTATGTTGTACGTACAAACTCTTTGAAACGGTGGTCAACAACTGGATACAGGAAAACTTAAAAACTTCACCTATACCGTTTACAAATGACCAACAAAACGGTTTCCGCAAGTCCCTCAGCTGTACAACTGCTACCTTTTCTCTTCAAGAAACTATCGTTCATAACATTGAGTCGGGAAGCAAAGTGTTCATCTCATTCTTGGATATAAAAAAAGGCCTTCGATACCGTATGGCACACATGCCTTTTTCGTAAACTCTGTAGTATCGGCATCAAAGGCCGGCTGCTTAACACCATTCGCGCCTCGAACAAGGATATCTTAAGCGCCGTGACGTGGCATGGTATGACGTCACATTGCTTTCCTGTTGAATCTGGAGTCAGGCAAGGTGGTGTCTTATCTACCTTTCTCTACCAAACGTTTATTGATAACCTACTCGATTGTCTAGAAAAAAGCCAACACGGTGCCTCTATCGGTAGGATTACCTCTGGGAACCCAACTCTGGCAGCTGGCAACTAATCAGCACTTCTCCACAATCGCTTCAACACCTATTGAACATTTGTCAGGTATACAGCACAAAGTGGAAGTTTGTATTCAATGATTCAAAGTGTAAAATTCTAGTAATAGGAAACTACATTCCAAGAGATCCGATGGAAACATGGACACTGGGCCTTCATACTATTGAAATCCCACACACCCAAACACATCTGGGTACAATTATTTCGTCCAAACTGACTAATGCCGAACGCATCACCAACGCATGTGATAAAGGTAGAAGAATCTGGAATAAGTCCAATCATTAAAGCCAGTCTTTATAAGAAAGTCGTCTTACCATCTATTCTGTATGGTTGTGAACATTGGGTAAATCTCTCCGCTACTGACATCTCCAAGATAGCACGTTTTCAACATTACACTGCAAAACTTATACTTGGCTTGCCCAGCCGTACGAGGTCCGATATAGCTGAGCCTTTTCTTGGCCTCTTCAGAATTCCAGCAGAGATCGGCCGGAGGAAACTACTGTTTCTGCAAAAAAATATTGCTATGGACCAACGTTACTTGCCAAAGCAAATTTTTACTATTCGTCTTCATTTGTATATTTCAAAGAGACACACGGTTGACCACGAGAAGGGATATTTCCCTGATATAGTTAAGGTACTCCAGAAATACAACCTTCTTGCTCATTTGGAGTCTTATCTACGATCTTACATTTTTTCCTTCTAAGATCCAATGGAAACGTATAATAAATTCCAATATCAGGTTACGTGAAAATTTCGGCGCTCGAGGATCGTATGGCAAACGATAATGACTTATCCTTTTTAAAAACTGTACACTCCTCATACGACTCATATATACTGTGGCTTGCCGCTGAATCTTTGCCTGATCTTAAGACCATCTACTGTTTATGTAAAGTTTTGGCAGTACCGAGAGTGTTTGCCGGTAACCAGTGTCCGCTCTGCTCTCTGACTTTTGACAACGCTGCAGTTCATCTTTGTTCTGAATGTACATTCTACGACACCCTAAGACAAACTTTCATGGAAGATATTCAATCTGAACTTGACCTTTCTATTTTCAATTTCATTGAAAATTTGGATCATTCCTCCTTCACCCGTAGCCTTTTAGGAGCCAGTACAGGAATCCCCTTCACCAGTGTTGCAGACCAAAGACAATTCTTTATAAAGTCAATCCAATATGTTGTACGCGTTACGCGATGCCTTTTGTGAACCATTGAAGTTAACCAACGTTACTGAACCGCGCGGCTGTATAACTTATTCTTAAGTTGTATATTCCAGCAGCGAGCTCCGACCTATTTAACTTTTATTTTCATTATTCTTTTCTTTATATTTTTGTGGATTTGATTGTATTCAATATCCTCAAACGGGGGAAATAAAGATTGATGATGATAATGATCCAAACATAAAAGATTTCCTATTGTGGTTATCTTCCACCGTAGACGACAACAGGTGTCAGAGCATCTGGAGATGGGCTGATAATTGGTAGGCATCGCCTAATTTGGGTTTAACTGTACGATGGCCGATAGCGGCCGTCACATAACAGTATCAAAGTAACCATTTTGTGTACATGTAATTTTTTTTTTAAATGTACATGTACAGTATAACTACTGAATATTGCAAAATATGTACATGTACAGTTTTTGAAAATTGTACAAGTACAGTACAACTACTTGATTTTGCAAAATATATACATGTACATTTTTTTTAATTGTATATGTACACATTTTGAATTTAGTTCTCATTATTATTCCAAGTTTTAAAGCATGACCTTAAAGTCAACCTCAAGCCGCCGAGAAGCATCAGCGTGATTTGTACATGTGACATCAGTGTACCACAACACTACAGGAACATACAAACATACACTCACACACATAGCAAAGTACACTATTACTTTGGTATATATATATATCCACAAGAAGGAGATGCCAAAAATTGAAGAAGAAAAAGGTTATGGCGAATATGTTTTAATCGAAAGTAAACACTTCATCTTTGTGAGTACCTGGTTCAATTCTCACCTCTCCAAATATATTATATTTGATTAAATTATCTTTGTCTGTGTGTGTTATCATTTTGACATTCGTTGGACCCAGACTTAAAATTACAATTTCAGAATAATCAGCATCATTAATGGTTTCCAATAAAAATCAAGCACACTTCAAATTTTAAGCGGGCATAACCGGTCGGCGTTTCTTTGCCTTTCTAAGTGATAACAGAGTACATTTGTTGATAGTCAGTGTTTCCGTCCTGTTTACATTGTAAGGTTTAAAAGTCAATCTGATCGAGCAGTCGATTATTCTCTACTGAATACCAGTGATAACTACACCAAACTGATGCAGATGGTCCTCCGTACAGGTCCTTTCCAGAAATCGCTGTCACTTGTGCAATGTGAGCAATGGCGGTGTGTAGTTTCTACTGTCAGGAAGAAAGAAGCCAATGTATTCGGGCGCCATTGTAATGTGTCACCGTTACAAATCATATTCTGTCAAAGACTGGCTAGATGGCGTCAAATTTAATTACGTTTTCGTTGTAGCGTGCCGCCATAACGTGTTGGTGATCATTCTCAAGTTACACGTCTTTAATTTGGAACGGTTTGTTTATAACCAGAACTTAATACATATATCACAAAACTGTGATATCATTAGCTGTAGGAAACACGAAAACCATTACTTAATAATTCATAGATATACAGTAATTATCCGTAATAGCTATATATAATGACACTTATTACGATACATATTGTTTTACTCGTTACTCCGAGTTTAATGTTTTAGCAAGTCTAATATTATATATTGCACAGTCTACCACATACAATTATCATATTAACACCCGCACTTAAACAGTTCATACTGCTATTGTAGAGATATTTTTTCGACACTGTTGTCGATGAATATTTGTTGAATAATTTACTTAGTGAAAAAAACACCGACCAGCAATCAGTACCTGGCATCTGCCCCACATGGGATTTGAACTCGCGACCCAGAGGTGGAGGGTTTGTTGTAATTGTTCGAGACATCTTTTTTTTCAAAAAAATAATTTTATTCAAGAGTTAATTTATACATACGAATATGTAACATATATTTAAAACATTCAAAACGAAATTCACATATATTGAATGTTAATTCTTTGTATATATATTCACATGCACACACTATCACGCCATTGAAATTGAAACAAAGTAGTCGAAACAGTAGCAAAGATATGTCAGAATACAACTGTAAAGAAATGTATACTTGATAGGTTAAATAGGAACAAAAGAACTTACAATCTCCCCTCTCTTACATAAAAATGAAACTTGGACAAATTACGTAAAAAATGCAATAGTTATCACAACACTACATTTCAGACCCCAATACACTCACAAAAGGATTATAATTTTCAAAATATTTTGTAAATAATTGAGTGTTCAGATTTGTCATATAATAAGAAAAAAACTGTATTTTGTATAGTTCTTTAGTGTAAATATAAAAAAAGACTTAATATATACGAAATATTCACCGCACATACTTAAATAACGTCGCTGTCGCTTACAGATACAGAACCTAGCGACAGCCAACATAAAGTTGACAAAATAAAAAATTAACAAATTTTGGTTTTTCAATAAGTCCAAAAAGAATTAAAGTTTCGTATTTTATGGAATTGATAAGTAAACATCTGCCTTCGCAAAAAAGATCTTCAGTGAGAGTAACAAGATAATCATGGATTTTTTTTATTTGGAACATTGTACAAAAAGGTGAAGAATATCCTCAGATCGTTCTTTACATCAGGTTTCGTACTATTAAGCAAAATATTACTACTGTACCATAAGACAGGCAAACCATAGCAAAATATCAATGACGAATTAATGGCGTAACACTAGCAGAATATCACCACTGCAACATTAGACAGGCATAATAGCAAAATATCACTACTGCAACATTACACAGGCACACAAAAGCAAAATATCACTACGACAACATTACACAGGCACACAATAGCAAAATATCACTACGACAACATTACACAGGCACACAATAGCAAAATATCACTACGGCAACATTACACAGGCACACAATAGCAAAATATCACTACGACAACATTACACAGGCACACAAAAGCAAAATATCACTACGGCAACATTACACAGGCACACAAAAGCAAAATATCACTACGGCAACATTACACAGGCACACAATAGCAAAATATCACTACGACAACATTACACAGGCACACAAAAGCAAAATATCACTACGGCAACATTACACAGGCATAATAGCAAAATATCACTACGACAACATTACACAGGCACACAATAGCAAAATATCACTACGGCAACATTACACAGGCACACAATAGCAAAATATCACTACTGCAACATTACACATGCACACAATAACAAAATATCACTACGACAACATTACACATGCACACAATAACAAAATATCACTACGACAACATTACAGAGGCACACAATAGCAAAATATCACTACGACAACATTACACAGGCACACAATAGCAAAATATCACTACGGCAACATTACACAGGCACACAATAGCAAAATATCACTACGACAACATTACACAGGCACACAATAACAAAATATCACTACGGCAACATTACACAGGCACACAATAGCAAAATATCACTACGGCAACATTACACAGGCACACAATAGCAGAATCATTAGACAGGCACACCGTAGCAAAATATTACTTTCGTACTAATAAGCAAAATATTACTACTGTACCATTAGACAGGCACACCATAGCAAAATATCAATGACGAATTAATGGCGTAACATATTTACAGCACACACTAATCAAAACTTACATGCGGAGCAATACAAGTGGACACTGAATAGATACATTCCGTATTTATATATAAGATGCGTAGCACGCAATAATAGCGTACAGTTGTACTAACTTTACAATCAGGAGTTGGTGTCGAGGAAAAGTGTGGATTTCAGCATACAATTACATGCAGGATTTGGTTAAAGCGGTTTCATAATGAAGTGCAAAGCAGCAACACGTTTTATTAGCTAAAATATTATCTGATTCATAAAAGAAACTGACATTGATCTATAATATCGAAGGACAGAGTTGTATTATTTTATCGTAGAACATGGATAGAAGCAATCACCAAAATTATCGTACTGATCTAGCGCCTTGTGGATAGCACGGATCAATATTATTAAAGAGAAGGAACAACAATCAATGTGCATTCTGGTACCTGTTGTATGTCTATATCAAAGCAATATCATCTAAATTACACTAAATGTGACAACGTGAAATATCTTATTTTGTTGTTGAGGTACGTATTAAGCTTTTCTGACCGGGTTTCTTCAACAAGTAATATTTATTTAAACTTTTTATTGTTTAATTTTCACAAAAGGCAGTAACAAACCATCGCCAGTTTCCTATGAGCTCCCCCAATACCTGGTTACTGCATCAGGTAAACTGTTGTAGAGTTTTGACATTTAGGTTTCTGGGCTATAGTCTGGGTAGAATTAATAGAATGTTATATGGGGGTTATACCTAAGTGGACAGGAATGTCTCACCCCTCATGTACAATTTTGGCTGGTCAACACAGGCCTTACACGAGACTTGAGATATCCTGTCCACTTTACAGGCCAGTATATTATTTCTAATGATGGGGTCGCCAATGCCACGGCGTGACGTGGCCGAAATCAGCCAACGAAACAGTGTGCTAGCGGTGCTCGAACCCGCGACCCCGGACTAACTGGTCTGCCGTCCTTCCGACTGAGCTACATAAAGGGTAAATTTCCTCTTGACCGAAGTTAGAAAACGACCGTATCGCTACGTACCCTGCTAAACTACTCCCCATTTGAAATGTTTTCGCCCTCGAACACAAACGAGCCCATGTTCTACATGTATATCTATATCCTATTGCTTTCAGTTGGATTGGTCTACGACCAAAGAAACGCATGGCGCATTGTCGCTAATTGCCGAAATCTACAGACAGAACCGTGTAGTTTAGTTTGTGGAAAAAACAATATCTAACATCTAACAAACTAACTAAGTATACAATATGTACATAGAACGTTCAAACGTATAAAATACAATTAAAAGTATTACCAACATCCATCTATATGACTCTGACGAGACACTGTTAAACATAAAACAAATTCTACAAAATAAAAATAAAAACAATATATTCACTCTTACATTGATGTTGTGGTGTTATACACAGGTCACAGTACTGCATTTAAAAAAAATATTTGTGAGCTTAGTTACAAACGCTACTCAACAGCGTTGGTAAGTGCTCCAATCAAAATGATTTTCGTTACTTTTCTATTTAACAATCATATTAACATTTATTCTGATTGGACACATATCCAATATTTAAAATTTAAAAGTATGGACATCTTGTAACTTTACATATATCAACATTTTGCATTGCCCTTTCATTCACCTAGGGGTACCAGTGCATAGTTTATATTTATAGCTGTATCTAGTCTGTCCGATTAAATATCTTTTTTGAGAGCTCAGTGAAGCTAAAATACATTTGCGTATATCCATGTAGGTCAATATCATTTCACCAAAAAGTTTGCACGGCTTATTCAATGAATGTTGTGTCATTTTAATCAATCAAGTTCATCAAATCAAACCTGCCTATATTATTAGGCTTTTTTATTTTATTTTTTGTTTCCTAATATATATATATAAAAAAAAACAAAGCCTAATAATATAGGTACATCTTTACATGAACTTGACGGATCCTTAAACTACATAAAAAGGAACTTAGTCAAGAATAGATATATCGCTGTTTATAATGTACTTTTCCAGGAAAAGTTTCCTGGGGGTAACATAACGACGATGTTTTATCTGAAGCGGATGTTGACCCCAGATTGACCTTTGTGGTCTGTGTGCTCTGGTCGGCGGCGGCAAATAAACACGAAAAAATGACACAAAACTGTGTCGCTGTAAGTGAAGACAGGTTTTACATGAATACAATCTGTTTCATCTATGTAGGCTGCCATTAACCATCCACGTGTCGTTTTATTTAGATATACAACTGTATTCTCGTCATCTCAGCTTTCCTAAGTCTCGCACCAAAATAAACATTGTATTGTAAGATACTAAGCATGTATTTCCAATTTATCTCATAATTGTACTCGGCATCCAACACTCGTCATATATCATCTCGAGTTACCCAAACTGTGGGTACAGTTCAGTTCGGTTCTATATTACTTTGAACCATTTGATTCATTTTTTTCATCGCCTTTATTAGTTCTACTTCCGAAATCGGTTCGCTAAATGTCATATTATTTTGTTCATCTAGTATATTTGTCACATCAAACTCGCCATCATCATTATGGTTGCCATTTCTAAGGTTTTTAAAATAATCATATACATTATTGACAGATAATGAACAGAGCTTTGGGGAGTTGTCAATGGTTTCCTAAACCTGACTGCAATTTGTTGTTGGTTTACACAGAAAGTCTTACAAAAGTAAAACGAATGATAGAAAAAATTGATATCAGAGAGAACAAACTCTTTATTACTTATACCAATGAATTTCTACTCTTATAGGTTTATCTTTTTTGGAATTTCCTATATCTATTATAAAATAGCACGTGTCTCTACTTGTGGATTTGATGTAAAACTGGTCATTACTAGTCCAGGAAACCACCGGTGTCCGTAATACATCTTGTAAACATCATATACTGTCACTGGATCTGGTACGGGACATTGGAACACAGCTATAAGGTCTGCTAAGGGACTTTGGTACACAGCTATAGGGTCTGTTAAGGGACATTGGTACACAGCTATAGGGTCTGCTAAGGGACATTGGTACACAGCTATAGGATCTGCTAGGGGACGTTGGTACACAGCTATAGGGTCTGCTAAGGGACATTGGTACACAGCTTTAGCTTCTGCTAAGGGACATTGGTACACAGCTATAGGGTCTGTTAAGGGACATTGGTACACAGCTATAGGATCTGCTAAGGGACATTGGTACACAGCTATAGGGTCTGCTAAGGGACATTGGTACACAGCTATGGGGATCTGCTAGAGACATTGGTACACAGCTATAGGGTCTGTTAAGGGACATTGGTACACAGCTATGGGTCTGTTAAGGGACATTGGTACACAGCTATAGGGTCTGCTAAGGGACATTGGTACACAGCTATAGGGTCTGCTAAGGGACATTGGTACACAGCTATAGGATCTGCTAAGGGACATTGGTACACAGCTATAGGATTTGTAAGGGGACATTGGTACATAGCTATAGGGTCTGCTAAGGGACATTGGTACAGAGCTATTGAGTCAGCTGCTAAGGGACATTGGTACACAGATATAGGGTCTGCTAAGGGACATTGGTACACAGCTATAGGATCTGCTAAGAGACATTGGTACACAGCTATGGGATCTGCTAAGAGACATTGGTACACAAGCTATAGGATATGCTAAGAGACATTGGTACACAGCTATAGGATCTGCTAAGGGACATTGGTACCAGCTATAGGGTGTGATAGCTATAGGGTCTGCTAAGGGACATTGGTACACAGCTATAGGGTCTGCTAAGGGACATTGGTACACAGCTATAGGGTCTGCTAAGGGACATTGGTACACAGCTATAGGGTCTGCTAAGGGACATTGGTACACAGCTATAGGGTCTGCTAAGGGACATTGGTACACAGCTATAGGATCTGCTAAGGGACATTGGTACACAGCTATAGGGTCTGCTAGGGGACATTGGTACACAGCTAATGGGTCTGCTAAGGGACATTGTGATAGCTATAGGATCTGCTTAGGGACATTGGTACACAGCTATAGGATCTGCTAAGGGACATTGGTACACAGCTATAGGGTCTGCTAAGGGACATTGGTACACAGCTTTAGCTTCTGCTAAGGGACATTGGTACACAGCTATAGAGTCTGCTAAGGGACATTGGTACTAGTACACAGCTAGGGTCTGCTAAGGGACATTGGTACACAGCTATAGGGTCTGCTAAGGGACATTGGTACACAGCTATAGGGTCTGCTAAGGGACATTGGTACACAGCTATAGGGTCTGCTAAGGGACATTGGTACACAGCTATAGGGTCTGCTAAGGGACATTGGTACACAGCTATAGGGTCTGCTAAGGGACATTGGTACACAGCTATAGGATCTGCTAAGGGACATTGGTACACAGCTATAGGGTCTGCTAAGGGACATTGGTACACAGCTATAGGGTCTGCTAAGGGACATTGGTACACAGTAATAGGTTCTGCTAAGGGACACTGGTACACAGCTATAGGATTTGTAAGGGGACATTGGTACATAGCTATAGGGTCTGCTAAGGGACATTGGTACACAGCTATAGGATCTGTAAGGGACATTGGTACACAGTAATAGGTTCTGCTAAGGGACATTGGTACACAGCTATAGGATTTGTAAGGGGACATTGGTACACAGTAATAGGTTCTGCTAAGGGACATTGGTACACAGCTATAGGATTTGTAAGGGGACATTGGTACACAGCTATAGGGTCTGCTAAGGGACATGTATACCGATACATACAAAAGCTATGATTAGTATATTTCTCTCATACGGTATATATTCCTGTCGCGTACGGCCATGGTTATTATAGATTGAAAGAATTTTACATTGCAATAGATCTGCATAATCATAGCTTCAAACATTCAAATTATTCCGAGATGATAATTGTGATTCCATGTCCGTTTTGTTTTGCTTCTATTCAAACCGCAGGTTATAATTTGATTCCGTTATGATTTCTCAATATTTCACAATATTGGCGTGATCGGAAACTAGCTCCCCCCAATTGTTACGCCGCCTAGCAACTGATGGCGTGATCGGAAACAAGTCCCGCCGACCTCGAATCTGATTGGTTAAACGGAAATAGCCGAGTCAAGGTGTGTGCTAGCTTCTAGGGGTATGTTAGTTCGAAAGACTAACACACAGCTGAGCGAGGATTTTGGAAAAAAGTAGGGAGCTAGTCAATTAAAAAGTAAATATATATAGAGTAAATAACGTAGAGGTAAATGTTTTTAAAAAACTATGTACAATACGTTTTACAGCTAAAACATTTATGATCTCGTTTAAGGCTAAATAAGGCGTTCATGCAAACCTCAAGCCGTTAAAGTAACGTAATTCAAACGAGTAATCGTTCAACGAATGAAATAAAGTAAAACGTGCATGCCGTTGATGTAAATCTTTCCTTGTACTGATCTTAATTACAGTACTTGGTCCAGGGTTATAAATCAACAAATTGCACTAAATGCCATTCATAAATACACAACAAAATCGATACCTTTCCACACAGTAAATAACTTGTAATTTCTCGCGTCTGCAGGAATTATTAGGGGTAATACATGTAGTAATTGGGAAGATAATAAATGTATGCTATTTATACCTGGCTCTTTTGTGAGGGCTATAAATAAGTTTATATTATCATTGTACTTTGATATATTATGTATAACGTTGGAGGCCTGTTATTTCCCGTGAACCCCGACACTCTGACAGTTAGGTGACGAGGTAATGCTATTTATTGTAAAAACATATGGCGTTGGTAGCTTTGGTGAGCAACCCTGTCGATGTTCGGGATGGTATGTACGATTTGATATTTCCGAAGGGAAATCAAACCGATGTTAATATGTCTGTGTCTGCCTGTTGTCTATTGACGATAAGAATGATAAGACAGGTGAGTTGACGAAGGATACATTTAATCGGATAGTGAGGATAGGTGCTCGTTTCAAGTACACCCCTGACACATGAATGTCTAATTAATAATTAACGGCGAGGGATAACGACTCATTCATCAGAGCAAAACTGGAATATACATTGTATATATAATGTAAATATAGCAACAAGATCAAGGTATCTATTAGTTATTGATAAGTTAAACTACTGGACAGATATCAATAGGTTATCCAAGAATGCAATTAACGACATTTTCCTATTTATTTTATATGGTCTGTTTTAATATGAATGTGAAAACATGCATGTACAAGTCAAAGATTTTAAATCGTCAGTTCTATGAAATGTTATGTCTCTTTTGATATAACACAGAATTTATTTTGATTATAAAAAAAAGTATGAGTTCTTTTGTATAAACATACAAGCATAATCTCCGAATGAATGACTTCATGGATAATATTATGTGATCAGACACTAAATTCTTTAGTGTAAAACCAGCAACCGCTGGAAGTCTTAACCGTAATTTGAACTCAAAAGCAGAGTAATGTTGTCTTTTCATTACTCCACACTTCCACATAATACATCGTTTAAATGGTATTCAAGTAATAAATGAAGATAATAAATAACAACTTTGATAATTAGAACTAATACGAACCCTTAATTATTCACGATGCAAGCTTTGTCAATGAACACAAAGGGCACATCATTGCACTATTACCGTACGTGTTCGCTTGCTCGGTAGTATATATACATGAGGGGTGTAGTCCGAGCGGGAGGATACTATATCCCTGTGCTGCCCACTAATCACCTACAGATCTGGATCCCTAAATACGATTAGTCCGCTGAACGCTGCAGGGATTCTTGACCATCGGATGATAAACAAACTTTACAGTCGGCAGCTGTGTTTAGTCACTGACCACTGTGAATGATCTCGCTGTCCAGCATACCGGAAATCGCTTTAAAAACATTTCAAGATTGTACTTCATCATAGGACTGTAAATCTTCACGCTGATTTCACGGATCATGTTTATTCGGTAGTTGTAAGTATATATTTAGTATCTATGTTTTCCAACACATCAAAGTTAATAATGGTAGAAGGATTCTAGCTATTTGTTGCAAGTGCCCTAAGTTTGATATTATTGGATCCAATGTGTTAAAGAAATAGATATCTTTACTTCAACATGACAGCATGCATTCAAATCATTCATGTTAGCAGTCTTGGAGAAAAGGTGAAGATCTTGTGAGTAATACGAACTTTCACATATTTTGTGGACCTTTGTGGTCAGCGAACGTTAGCAATGAAAAAGAAAACATTATGTACAAAAACATAGTTGTCTCTATCGTGATGTTACATAAAGTGATGTGTGTATGTAAGCATATAACATTTGTAAGCTTTCTGTGCGCTTTGATAATCATAAATAATCTGGATAATTTCCAAGATGACAAAAGCATGTAGTCTAATTTAACGCCATCAAAGAGTTACGACATATCTGGCGAATTTGTACAGATGATGTTGTTGCATGGTTGTGAAGGGAATAGTTCGCTCTTGTTTAACATAGTACATTGCTGCCCAAGGTCATTAAGTATGAGGGGTGTAAACAAAGAGAATCAGGAGCTTGGATGTGTGAACGGGAACAGGCAGCCATTAATCATGACAACAAACCAGTGCACAACACGTAATGCTGCAGCACACGAACCTGAGCGATTCATGGTTATCTGAACATCAAGCTCAATCCAACTGCGTTAATCATTTAAACCGTCGCGTTTGCTTACCATTAAGCGGCCGATCTGATAAGGTTTGGCAGCTTACAACATATAGCTTTGAACTTGATTTTCGTTCTTATCAGCTTTTCTTAGAAACCTGAATAGATTAGTGTTATATAAGGATTTACGTAAGACCAGAGATTCCACGATAGGACTGGTTATCGATTTGTTGAAAAGTGCATATGTACACAGTATTGATTTATTTATCAGCCATTTATTTTGATTTGTTTTGTTGTTTTTGTCAGATTTTATATTTCATTTCGCCTTAAGAAGTCACATGAAAACTTGATCTTTTTCAACTATCTCCGATCATTTTCATTTTTATAGAAGGTCAAATCTCGACATCTATAGTCAATATGCCTATCGCTGAATCAAAGTAATGTTAAAGTCCACTTCATCATACGTTAAGTACTGTAAATGTGGGAATATTCTCTAGTGCTTCATATCGCGATTAACATGTGTACATACTTTGAGATGTTTTTATTTTCGCAATAAATACACATGTTAACGTTTCTCAACATAGGTTTATTTTTCTTATTGCAATTCACTCGTGTCGCCTGATGATGAGGCTGCATTACATTTATAACTTCGTGACTTCTATGCGTCAACAAAATTATTATTTTCTCAATAAATGTTATTTAATTATTATTTTCTCAATAAATGTTATTTAAAGATTCTCTACATCCGGCAGAACATAAATATTACCCATTATTAGAACTATAACTGATGTAAAATGTACAGTTTAATCGTGTTTATATGTGTCTAATAAGCACAAAATTTCGTATGGAATAATTATTTTTATGCTTTTGATGCATGCACATTCAGTACTTAATGCCATATAGGGCACAGTAACAGGTTTTTTTTTCATGACACAATTAGTCATTTTTAATATTTTTATATTGAATTGAAATAAAAAGCTCAAACTTTTCAATGGTGGTGATTTTCGTTAAATATATCATGCAATGTTCATGTATGGAGATTCGACTTGCAGTTGCGGTTTTCTTTGTAAATTTGTGACAAAACGTCGAGGTATGAGAGAAAAATACTTTTTCGTGTGAAAACATTTTTCATATGAAGAATAGGGATATTCTACCCTCGGCAAGCCTCGGGTTTTACAACACTTTGTAACTTCAAGTAAAATATCCTTATCCTTCACATATGAAAAAGTCTTATAATCTATACCAAATATCACTCGTGGAGGAAACATTTGCGTAATAAGCTTAAATCCTCTATCGCGTACAGTTCTACGTTTACAGTACTTAGTCTGTGGGCGAAAACATTTTATTTGACATCATATACTTGTACCTAGCTTACTTCAGTGCACATGGTATTTGTTCACTTTTGTTGTCAACGATTACAAAGTGTCAAGTACCGAAAATAGTTATGGCATTCCTGTGTGTTATGCGTCGTGTACAACGATATTAATCATACTTAAGTAATACTACACTTAGTACCTATTTATATAATAATTGAGTTAGCAGTCTCCTCTAGCCGATAATAAGCAATAAATTATAAATGGAAACCGATTTCCTGGACATAGATCAATAGAGGTCAAACTGTCCTCTCCTCTTCCCAACGGAGCAGAGTACAGCTGGGGAAACAGCGGACGTATCAGAACGTCACATGGTTTGTCACAAAGTACAGTTGATCTTTCTTCATCTGGCAATTTTGTCTTAAACAGAGGATGGTATCCGCTAGGTATATGTAGCGTGAATTGCTGTTTTTGTTGGTATTTTGGAAGGCTGTGGTATGTTAGTGGTTATTCGTAGATGATACCGGGAATTATATTTTCTCACAGCAGCGGGTAGTTGAATACTATTCAACTCTCAGGACATTGAATAAACATTGCAGCTGTTGATTAACATTGTGTAAACTCTGTACGCATTCTGATTGGCTGACAAGGTGAACTTTGACCTAACCACTTATTTCTCAGTGTCACGTCATCGTCGTGTCTTTTGTAACTTTTAAAAAAATAACTCATTTGTATGGAATATATTCAATATTCAACAACCACTCATTGTGTAACCTCTATTTATTCGATGCAATACAAGCTTGTGACGTCACTGCGTCAACAAAACTACATAATATGTACTATCTCGGCTGGTTTAAATACTACGCAATTTTCATGTATTGAGAATTGACTTCGAACTTTATTCAAAATGGCATGATATCACAATTGTAAAATTATAATTAAAACGTCATAGGTCCTCCTATTAGAAAGTCTTACCTCACTGAAGCGTATGTATTCTTCTGATAACTGTGGTCACCGTCTACTGAAAGTTAGTTTGTCTGAAACGGCATTAAACATACTTTGTTTTATCGGAATTTTTCGATTAGATGGAAAGATATTATGTCGTTATTAAGACTTAGCTATGTCGTTATTACGACATAGCTAAGTCGTTATTACGACAAACTAAGTCGTTATTACGACATAGCTAAGTCGTTATTACGAGATACTATGTCGTTATTACGACATAACTAAGTCGTTATTACGACATACGAAGTCGCTATAACGACATTTTTTTCAATACAGATATACCGATAAAATATTAACCATCATGTTTATGTTTTGTTCAAATTGTTAAAAATCAGCATAAAGTTGCATTGTTACTGTGGTTAAAACAATACCACAAATGAAAAACCACTCAATTCTTGTTTTCTATTTTCCGGCTTAGAATCAGGATGGGATAGTAGAAGATGAACGACCTAGTTATAACGCTAACATGGATTACCATTCTCCTGGTCAAGGTATACTCCTACAATGTCCAGAAAGAGAGGCCGGTATACATAGTGGGGCCCAGGAGAGGGAACTACTCCTCATTAAGATACAACAGAAACAGAACCAGACTCGATATACGTAAGTACATATTTATCAATCAAATATTGTGTAAGGACCAAACGTCGCAAATTATACTTATCGACATAGAAAAATCAAATTAACGTCACACAAATAAAATATTAGAATTAGATATAAACTTTAAATCTGTATTCGTAAGAATGCCATATCGGATTTGGTAGCTGAAGTTTACAACTTTACAATTTCAAACTTTATTTTCTCGTAGAAGTAAAAACACTAGGTCAATGTACCAAAACATCAACATTCACATAAATATTGGAAAAGTGGAAATTAAAATGTAGGTCAATGTACCAAAACATCAACATTCACATAAATATTGGAAAAGTGGAAATTAAAATGTAGGTCAATGTACCAAAACATCAACATTCACATAAATATTGGAAAAGTGGAAATTAAAATGTAGGTCAATGTACCAAAACATCAACATTCACATAAATATTGGAAAAGTGGAAATTAAAATGTAGGTCAATGTACCAAAACATCAACATTCACATAAATATTGGAAAAGTGGAAATTAAAATGTAGGCCAATGTACCAAAACATCAACATTCACATAAATATTGGAAAAGTGGAAATTAAAATGTAGGTCAATGTATCAAAACATCAACATTCACAAATATGGAAAAGTGGAAATTAAAATGTAGGTCAATGTATCCAAAACATCAACATTCACATAAATATTGGAAAAGTGGAAATTAAAATGTAGGTCAATGTACCAAAACATCAACATTCACATAAATATTGGAAAAGTGGAAATTAAAATGTAGGTCAATATACCAAAACATCAACATTCACATAAATATTGGAAAAGTGGAAATTAAAATGTAGGTCAATGTACCAAAACATCAACATTCACATAAATATTGGAAAAGTGGAAATTAAAATGTAGGTCAATGTACCAAAACATCAACATTCACATAAATATTGGAAAAGTGGAAAGTAAAATGTAGGTCAATGTACCAAAACATTAACATTCACATAAATATTGGAAAAGTGGAAATTAAAATCGTTACTATTATTAGTCAATATGACGTTCAATCAATTAATCAATCAATCAATCAATCAATATTTTATTTTAGTGTCAATTTTTTGAAGATGTTCAGCCGATATCGGCTTATGAGACACTTATGAAAAGTATACAGATGTTTGTATTTGCAATGTGCTACTAGTAATATGAATCTTTAGTTTTCTCGATAATGGGCTGTAAAAAAGGCACACAAAATGTAACTGGCCCAATCGTCTGTTTTCTTTTTAAGTAGTATATACGGAAACAAAGGTAAGATTTTTATTCTCACTCCATGTTAATATTTTCATTACATAACCGGGCTTTATGAGTTTATTCTACTGGTCGGATACCGACATAGATAGATCTTTACGGATTTACTTTGTCTTTGAAAATCGTGTGTTTTTTTAACACATTGATTACGTGTTATCTCAGTGGTAAGTTATAGTATACAAATGTAATGCTCTTAAAGGAAGATTCGCTTGCATGATGAATACACTTAGTTGTACTTTGATACTGTTGTGACACAACAAAGAGTGGGTTTGCGTTGAATATTACGGAACTGGTGATAAATACCGTAATATGATAGGTTGTATGACGATTGATGATGTTAGTCGTATTATACATGTGTGATGGGAATTGTGTCACCAATAAGAGAAAGTTATGTGATAAATACTTAATACTTGCCCTCTATAAACTGGGTCGTCCACCGTAGGTAATTTGTCTGATGCTGCAATAGTACACGGGTCTTTGTGTACTTCGTACTTTACGACCTCTTAAATATATTATTTCCTGAATACTACATACACCGTTTTGGTCGTTGTCGTACAGTATCAATTTCGCGAAAAGATCGAACTGCGAATTCTAGTAATTCTCAATTCTCTTGCATTTAGATCTTTAGACGACATCCGTGTAACCCATATTCATTGTTACTGTTAAGTTAATGATTATTAATTATTAAACTATAAGGAGGATGGTGACCTAAAGATTTCCTGCAGGGTGTTTCCTAGATGATGAGTAGTCGAACATTGGAATCAGAGGCTTCTATGTTATACATGATTATGACGTTTGGTGTTGTTTATTTCAAATACACTGTAGTTTATTTCATATTTTAAAAAAAATGTTCGAGCATCAAAATAGGAGGTATATTTCAAATAGAACGTTTGATAATTACGGTGTTCTGAAAGTATAATGGCATGACGGCGTGTTTTCGCATTTAAATGAATTCCAGCGTGAAATATGTGATTTGAAACATAGGTGTTTGTTGCAGACGTCATTTGATGTACATTATTAGTAATTAGTAATAATTAGTGTACGTGTAATCATGCTGGTAAGGGAAACAGAGCTTTTAGAATTGACCTATTATATCGCTTTCACGATATACTTTAAATTACATTTAATTCTGAATTCGCTATTTTCAGATAAGTATAGACAGCAATATGTTCATACTGTGAAAAGCAAGGAGACCGAAAACAACGTTTCCATCGACTGGGATTACACAGATTTCAGTCTACAATTCAAAAGTGTCCGCGGACCCGCCTTCAAGCTCCGTAGAGCTCCCCGCGCCACACATGGACAGCCATGGCCTCTACCTCAACATTACAGGACAGACAAAGAAAAAGTCTATCTCATAGACCAGCATTCATTTGATATAAAAGTAGAAAACTATTCTTGTGTTATTTTAGAAAAAGCTATAAAACGTTATAAAGATATTATTTTTAAATTCGCATCTGAAGAGTTCTATGACAATTTGAAATATTTGAAAAATGGCGGTTTTGATAAAGATATTTTAGATAAGAGAAAACTTCACGACCAAGCCACTTCCATTAGTTGGATGGCAGTAGTGCTGAAGGAGACCTGCTCGTCCTATCCTCATGAGTCGTCAGACGAATCGTGTAAGTATGGGACTGGTTATCATAATCAAACGCAATTACTCAATATAATTTTATAATTGATGTTGTGAAACAGCGTTCTTAGGTATGCTCGGCGAACCTGTGCACATCTAAACAGTAAAACCACTCCGCGATGAAAATTAAATGTTGTTTTGTTCATTTACATACTACTTGATGGTATGGATAAATCAAACCTTAGTATTCAAAAATACCAACATTGAATTTGCACATACATATGCACCATAGACAGTATATTTTGAGTGTTCATTTAGGACTACTTATGTATATGTTTTCGGTCTCACTACGTGTCATCTTGACTCCCGAAAATCACGAACAACGCCTTCTTCGATGTCTTCCTCCGCGGCAGACTTTCGGTTGATTTTGGATTGTTTATGGTTTTTTCCAATATTACGTAATTCATGCTGCTGATCGATTAATGTAATCAAACGTTAGGAATGTAATTGCAAAAGAAAGTTCATGAAGTTTTCTTGATGTTAAGTTTTACGACTAGCGGTCTTATTAATTTAAAAGAAATCTGAGTGTTATACGTAACAAAATAAAGTACCATTTTTTTGGCAAAGGTATCTGGCTATGATGCTATATTTTTTTCCGGAAATATTCTCAAATATTCTCAAATGTTAAGTGGATATTAAGATACGGATATGTTGACTTACTATTTTTGTCTTTTAAGAGACACTGACGAAAATGGTAATTTTAGTAATTAATAAAGAATTATAAAAATTGACTCTCAGATTCTGACCGGATTTATTGGTGTTGAAATCGTTATTTCATTTTTATTTCAGTTATTTTTAGGAAAATAAGCTATTCAACTTAAACATAAACTTCATAAAATAAATACGGTATACCGTATATATTTACATTTAAGTCCAAAATTCAACACTGCACACTTAGTATACTAAATTCAATATTTAAATGAAAAACCAATTTCTTTATAACTTTGTTTGAATCCTTTATTTAAAGTATCTATGAGTGGCCTTGACACTTTGATTATACAGCGTTTTAGGTAAAGAGGGTTGAATGACCGTCTTGCGTATTCCTACTACATGTACCATTGATACCGTCCGTGCCTTATTATTCAGTGTTTAGTATATTGTAAATCTTTTTGAGATCCCTCGTGGACACATTTCTAACTGTTACACACATTTCTTATTTGCATACTACAGAGTTATTTGTCCCGTGCTGGTAGGTCCGATTGCGACGTCATATATTTGTGAGCATATCGTCACATTTGTCAGAGAAAATGACGCGAGTTTCACTCTCAAAATGATGACATCACAATGGATACCTACTCACCAGGGAGGTAACCCTGTAACACACAAAAGGGAACAATAAACACACCTAACTCATTACCATGTAGCTTCCAGCTTCCAAAACACTAAACGTACATGTTTTAATTTTCCGTGTTTTGAGGCAAACCGAAGCACCCTGTTGTTTGGCATATCCTTCGTAATCCATATATTTGTTGGAAACAAAGTAACAATATATTGCTAATTAAAAACCCTTATAATATAACTGCCATGTATGTATTCCTCTCACCATATGTATATAACGTTCACTTTTTTATCCTGTAGATTCATTATTGGTGAAGCCGTTTGGGGTGTTCCTGAGGTCCAATGATGTGTGGGGTGCCTTACGAGGACTCGAGACTTTTAGCCAATTAGTTTACAAACGACAGAACAAGGTAAAGCCACTCAATAAGACTTTAAAGTACACCTTTATGGTGCTATAATGAGCGTCACGGAACTGATTATCGTAGTTCTGGAAATAAGGAGAATAGCGTATGTTGAAATTCATAAAAAATCTTCCGAATTTTGTTAATGCATTTGTTGATTTCAATTCCGATCAATTTTGTTTATTGATCATGCTCCATTTAGTACATATAAACTGATGTTTTTTAAAATAGTCCAGGTTATAATCAAGCGTTCTAAATAAAAATCAGCTACCAACCCTTGAACAAATAACAAACACATTGATATATAAATCAGATGTCGATACTACGGATTATTTCTGTCAGATTTATATCAGAACACAATCTGTTCTCTTTATCGGATCGATGAACTCGACGATTAAGCCGCCAAGACCGTGCGATACACCGCATCTCGTTATCACGACAAATGACTACAGCACTTAAAGATAGATTGGCACTTTAGGAATCAAGGACGAATCTTCAAAACGTAGGCATTTTTGCTACAGCCATTCCTTTAAGGGCTGAGTCCGGCGCCACAAAAACGCTCAATCGGTTGCATTTAGACAGCATTTGTTTTAAGAAAGTTGACTTCAAGAAAACTCCTCTAAAGGAACACCAGACAGATTGAGCTTTGGCAGTATCAGTAATTGCTTCACGTCGCGTAGTTTGCCCATCGGTCAGCTGTGTTGTGTAACCTTTGACCTAGAAAAAAATCATAGTTTTACATATTATAGTCTATCGTATGAATGGCGCTTTTAACGACTACAATGATAATAACCCCCATGAATAAGTGAATCGTGAAATTTTACACCTGTGAAATTAACAACCATACTGCAAATGGGTGGATCATCGGTGGCCAGGTACATTTGTAGCTCAGCCTTATAACATTCGGCTACTGTTGGTGGGTCAATGGTTCGATTCCCGGTACGGCCGCTACATTTTCTCCTCTCCTGTTATGCAATTGGCGCCCAACTAAAATACCCACTGTGGTTGTATAATGGTCTTGTATGTCTTCGAGGGCGGCGATGACTTTGAAAAGGGAAGGAGGAGTGTAGTAAGATGGGACTGGGCCGATCATCGGTGACCAGGTAGAGCAGCGGATCGACTAGTGTTCAGATGTCCCGGGTTCGAATCCCTGCATTTTACATTTTATCCTCCCTGTTATAATGCAGTAAATCAACTGACAATTTCGTCATTTCGTCGTCACAGTATAAGTATATCTACATAGATATATACTGTTTAACAATTTGGGACTAAATAACTACAGAAATGAAAACGATTCAAGCACTTTCGAACTGACAAAATATAAGTTTCCAGACGACAACTTAGTAAAACATCAACGCATTCTGATTAAACTTCACACAATGGTAGTATATGGGAAAATACAGCTTGGGATTGAATTTGGAATAAAAAAAAGTCAACTACAAGGGTCACTGTTACTAAAACTAGATTGTTTAAAACATTTTCGTTTCCAGACAATGTAACTTCAGAAAACATCAACGGATTTTGATCAACTTTCACACAATCGTAGCATATGAAAAAAATAAAGCCAGCTGGCTTGGGATTGCATTTGGGGTTAAAAGGTCAACTACAAAGGTCACTGTTACTTAAAATAGATTGTTTCAAAAAGTTAAATACAAGGGTCACTGTTATTAAAAAGAGATTGTTTATAATTTTTTTCGCTTCCATACAATAACTAGGGAACATATCGACGGATTTTGATCAAATTTCACAAAATCGTAGCCTATAAGTAAATACAGCTAGGTTGGGACTTAATTCCGGGTCAAAAGGTCAACTACAAAGGCCACTGCTACTAAAGAAACTAAAAATAGATTGTTTCACAAATATTCGTTTCCGGACGATAACTTGAGAACACATCAACAAAATTTTTCAAACTTCGTACAATGATAGCATAACTAAGCAATAACAACTTGCCATAGAATAAAAAAAATCTGCGGCAGGGGACGTGTGTTGCTTGCAACACTTACTGTAAGCTTTTTTGTTTGGACAATCGAAAAGGTCACTAGAATTAGACGCCTTATGGGATGTTGTCAGATCTCTTGCACACCAATATCACGTAGTTAATACAATATGAACATTAAAACAATGCAATTAGTAAATTTCCATGACTCGTTTACATATTTAATTAATAGTGTCACAGTCATATAAACGTTACGTTTAGCGAAAGTTACGGAGCCCGTGTAAGATAAATGGTGCCCCCAAGCTCGTGCCTGCGGTGAGTTATGTACTTTAACAGGAAAACGCTTTGCATCTTGTCTGATTTACGTTGCAGTTTTGTGAGTTATAGGTACCCCCTACCCCCGTGCCTACATTATTCACTCCCCTGCTAATCTCCTGCTGTGGTTGCTGTCCTTTCTATAGAAAGACACCGACATTAGTTTATCTTTTTTATGTTTCTTTGGCTATATCACTTGCACGTACATTTGTTAGCTAGATGAACTTAAATTCATTTATTGACTTAACAATCAGAAATTATATGTACATGTACCAATTAAATGTTTAAAGTAATTACTAAAATCGTTATTGTTTCATTGCCCTGATTTGTACGGTTCATGTGACTTTGATACAAATTTAAACGGTTAGATATGTGCTTCGGTGGATTTCGGTCTCCTTAAAACACCTTCATTAAATAAATGCTTAGTATATGACAAAATACAACTTTGGTTTAAAGTGCACTGGAAATATATTATCGACATTATCGTAAGGGAATTTTATGTACAATTGTAGTGCTGTATATATCTGGTATTATTTTTATACACGTACTTATTCTAACTTTATCACTAATGTCTTATTGCTTTTATTTACAACAATAAATATGTCTTAATAAAAAGAAATTATCACTGTAAGGAAAAACAATCATTGGAATTGCATTAGGCTGTAGTTTATACAATAGCACAAAGCTAGTTCAACTCTTTAGTTAACATGGTATTTGAAGTGAATCTACTAAATATTACGCTAAGAATGGTAGCATGAAACCGTAAACATTACTACTAAGGCTATCCTTCTCTCACGTAACAAGACTTATCGATAGGGACGCACGACTATAGTAACATGCACTTTCTGAACAGGTAACGAATTAGACTACAGCAGAATCTAACATCCCAGTGTTTAAGGTCGCTTAGTGTTAAGGTTGTGACCAGATATGGCGTCACACCCAGATGAAATGAGAGGAAAGTACTTCATCAGGATTAAAGACAATAATGACAGCCCCGGTATGGAGTGGGGACAGAATGGGGTCAAGTGAGACTTGATCAGAGGTCAATACTCACAAGGCAAGATTACAAGGGGAGTTTGTTCTAGGCATAGGTTATCGTTTTAGTGCAATCAGGATCGTAAGGTAGAAATCGTGTTCGTGGCTCAGAAGTGTAGAAATATTCGATTGGTTTGTACTAATTACAATCAATAAGAAAATCAAAAAGACAACATGGTTCGGTATTTTGCTTTGTCATAATATTTACGTTTCTCGTCAAATACGATATTTTCTTTTGTAGTACATACGTAATAATGTCAGAATCGTGATGACAAGAATAGAAAATTCAGTTCAAATAATGTTTGACCGACCTTTTCCGACCGTACATTATTTTGTAAGATACATGTAAGGGGTGACAATGAATTGATAAAAGTCGCTACCTGTCTGAAGAAGATAAAAAAAAACAATAAATATTTTCCTTTCCGGTCCTCATTACAATTAGGGTAGAGAGCGGTAACATGCAGATTAATACCGATCACAAACTTATTATATCATGATTAATGAACGAAATGTTATTTATCGTTGCTGAGACATGATCAATGTATATTTGTTGACATCAGCCTCTAACTATGTACATTTCCGTTTCAGTATTATATAAGAGAGACGTTGATAGAAGACTTCCCAAGATTTTCACACCGAGGCATCCTTATCGATTCCTCAAGACACTTTATAAAAAATAGTGTCTTTTATGACGTCATCGTAAGTATAAATAGGTCTTTGCTATGTGATCCTGAGTGCCACTTCATAAAACATATAATACAAAAAAACTAAAATACAACAAAAACCAAACTGAACCAACCATTATTTTAGTAAGCTACTATTGATCATTATTAGTTCATATTAAAATGGTTTTCAAAATCAAAGACAGATGTCTTAAAAAAATACTCCATAAATAATTTCAAAAGTAACGCGGCAGTGATATTGCTGTGGCTGGACAAAAAAAATATTTCTGGTTTTGTGTCATAGATAAGTGTCATTCCCTAAAAAAACTTATCGAATAACTTGCGAGTCATGCAAAGCTTTAGTCACATTCACTGCATGACAGATTGTATATTTTATTGATGAAGTTTGATTGCACAAAGAATTCTAAATGGCTTTCACCATTATAGGACGGCATGGTACAAAATAAGATGAACGTTCTCCACTGGCACATGGTCGATGACCAGTCATTTCCATTCGTCAGCCGGACATTCCCGAACCTCTCTGATAAGGTACGTAACTACATGTATATCTAAGATAGAAATTTTTCAAGTTTGCCGATCATGTTCAAGTTTTAATAAATGTATGTTTTCTATACTAGATATGTTTTTTGGTTCATTTAGAATCGGTCGTTTCTCATTTCGAATTTCGTTTTCTTTAATCGAATATCTCTAAGACATGTTGGACTGGTATCGTAATTAAGGCACACCTCCTAACTCTTCTGAAAAAATCTTGTACTGTAATCTTGATAGTGTTCACACAAAACTCATAAATTTGTATTGTTTTGATAAGTGAGTACTCTATGTCAATGTTTGAAGGGCGCCTACCACCCATCTCTGGTGTACCGGCCGGAGGACATCGCTGACATCATTGAGTACGCTAGGATCCGAGCAATCAGAGTTATCCCCGAGTTTGATACGCCAGGTAAGGTATTCAGGTTCGTTATTGTCCGTGATAGAGTAGCGTGAAGCAATGGGACTAATTAACGCACCACATGATACCGATAACGTTTGTGCTGGACTTGTGTTTCCATTGGTGATGGAATGACGTCGAACGATGATATCCCGCGCTAACGTCATTTCAACGTTAATATTACAAATATTACTTCCCATCACCACCGGCGATACAAGTCCTGCACAAACGCTATTGGGTATCACGTGTATGTGAATCAGACCCATATAACTTCAACTCTCTCTTTTAAAGGATTATAATATAATAGGGTGTCGTATTACGGGATACAAAGCAAACAATTTAAGTATATTGAGGATAATACATCATGTTATTACATAAGTTGTTTACACAAATCTATATATAATGAGGTATAATATGTTCAGCTATTAATCCGAAAGTTCAATAAAACATAAAATATAAAGCACAGTTTGAAGTTATATTGCACGCCTCGCTGTTGTTGTAAAGTTTTGTAGAAAACTTCCGAGGAATCGCGCGTAAAAGTGAGTTACGTTATTATGACGTCACAAAGATTCACGCTCAATTTCGCGCTAGATTTATAGGTCTCGAATAAAGCACGTCATGTAGACGTTTATCGAGTAGAGGACAGACACGACAAATGTATCAGATTAAAAAGCTGCATGCAAGTCTAATTATCTGAAAGAAGGCAATAAAACATCCAAACTGGAGTTACAACGTGACGTACGTGGGCTTCACGTCGGTCTTCAATAGAATTTGAAGCATTTCCGTACTGTACGGTGTTGATGATTTTTTTAAGTGATTGTCGTATTCGTTTCATGAAAATATAACAAATATGCCATGGGTTACTGTGATCTAGTTCATAATATTTAGCCCGAGATGGTGGTAATCGACAGATGTTGAATTGCACGAGGCCGAAATATTTGTTGATTACCACCACCGAGGTGTATCACCGGTGGTGATGGAAATCAATTTGTATAATATTTGTTGTTTTATTGTTTGGCATTTATTCTTTATAACAAATACGTGTAAAAGACGATTTTATAGTAACTATATGCCCTTTGTAGACGAATCTCAATAATCATTGGTCCATATGTATTAACAAAACAAAAAAAAACATGTCAGGAAAACACAAATAATTCACTTTAAGCTTTGCATTTAAAGTCATCGGCTTTGCTGTGTGGAATTTATAATATTTCCAGCAGTCAAGATTATTAAATATTACGATATTCGGATTGTTAGATTTGTTTTGATTGGATTTTAATGATATCGGGATAACAAGTGCTCATAGTGTAAACATAAAGTCATAGAAGTGCTTATTTATTCATGACTTTTTCTTCTTAAATCGTCTCAAATGTGAATGAAGTGTGTTAACATTGTCTCTATTTACAGGTCATACATTCGCCTGGGGATTTGGTCACCCCGAACTCCTCACTCAATGCTTCCAGAACTACAGACCAGTGCCTGGCTATCTGGGACCTATGGATCCCAGTAAAAACTACACGTTTGAATTCCTTGATAAACTATTCAGTGAGATATTTAAAACATTCAGTGACCGGTCTATACATTTAGGAGGGGACGAAGTGCCTTTAACATGCTGGTGGGTAGTAATGTCTTTCTTGTTTTCAAATGAGAAAATCACACTTCATATCATACAAATAATACAAATAGGTGTTTGTACTACAATTTGTCGTGTTCGTGGGCCATTGAATATCTGTGATGTATTCTGGATATAAATACTGATATTCCAATAGTGGAATATGTCTTCTGGTCGAGATTCCATACACAACAACCACTCGTTATGTAACCTCTATTTATATGCAACTAATATATTTTGGCAAAGGGTCATATATTTGATAAAAATGAGTAATGTGAGATGATTGCAGTCTGATACAACTGGAAACATTATGTTAGCAGAGTAGTACTTCTATTAACTATAGGTATTAGTATATATATGAATCAATTTTTTATGTCATGATTTTTGCGTTCTATCCAATGATTTTTTCACCTATTGCAGGGCTTCTAATCCGGATGTAAAATTGTTACTCTCTTTAATGGACGATAGGTGGAACACGACTTCTAGGATGAAGGATCCGATGGTAAAGGTCTGGAACTATTTCGTCACCAGGTAGGCGGAGCTACCATCTATAATATTCCCAATGATGCTTTACTTCACATAATGACAAGTCGTCACGAATTAAGCGTCTAAAGCAGCACTATCCATAAGGTTGATGAATGTATCGATGATGTGAATATGAAAATAGTTACAAACGATGGATATACTCGTCCTTCCTATAAAACCGGCAATTTTTTAAAGTTGGAAATCACATATTAAATATATCGTTGTTTTATATACTCGCGTGTCTTGATACTAAGGAGAAATTTGCTAGCTATATTTGTTAATACATCCATGCACGTCATTAACTTTTTATATAATTTGAATTTAAAGGTTCACCGACAATCTTAAAAATGTTTCTCGCCAACAAGGCCGAGAGAAACGTTTTATTATGTGGGAGGAGGCTATGCGAAATAGACTGAAGGTAGGCCATGGTGGATAGCAAAAATTAGTTATTTATCTTTTTCGTATGATAAGTATTCATCTGTTACAAGGAAAAATGATTTTAAAAACTCCATTCATCACTATTTACTTTCCAATTGAATAATTTTAGATGTTCGTTACATAAAGATATGAAGTGATATGCTTTTAATTGTGTAAAAAAATATGCAATAGTAGATAACAACACGTTAGACAATGAGGTTGTGGGGAAAGGCTTGTCGAAAAATGAAGTCATTATTTATTTAGCAAAGGCTACAAGTGATTTTAGGTCTTGCAGGAATAAAAAAATATTTCAAACAATCCGTTTTTATAATACAAATTAAATTAAAACAGTTTTCACAAATCACATTCGCTTAAAATTATCTTCCAGATTCCGAATGATACGATTATCCAGATCTGGTTAGGCGGTATACGGGAAATCCAGCAGGCGATCGACCGAGGTCACCAGGTCATCTACAGCACGTGCTGGTATCTGGACTGGATTGACCACGGCGTCCATTGGCCAAAGTACTACAGATGTGATCCTAATCCAATGCGAACAGGTACTGTCAGCTATGTGACCACTAAGTGAATAATTAACGGATAGACAGTGGTAAATACGAAAATAGAATAAAGAGTAAAAAATTAAGAGGCAGGAAGGAAAACTGTCTTTAGCATAAACCAAAATAAACGTAAAACCAGTATTAATAATAATATCAGATAATCATAATTAATTGTAGACAAATGTACTATATATAGTAGGATAGGGAAGTGTGTGTATTTAGCTGATTGATATTTTATTTTCACTTGACAGGTAAACAAGACAGAGAGAAGATGATACTAGGAGGGGAGGCGTGCCTGTGGAGCGAGTATATCACTAACGAAAACGTCATTAGTCTCCTGTGGTACGTGTTGTACAGTGTTTAAATGTGTAATATTCCCGAAACTTATACCTAAGGGGATAACGCCCAACCAATCATCGTCAATATAATTGTGGACAACTAGCATATTTTTGGTAGGAGTTATCGCCCTTCCTTCAAATATGCTGTGAATTTCTAAAGATTAACCCTATATTTTTTAGTAAACTCTTTTTCAAAATAATAATATTACTAAGTCAATAAACTGTAATTGACGGATGTGTAAAATACTTTTTGTTGATTAGCCTTGATATAGTCATAGTCTTGATGGACTATTGTCAATATTTTCTTTGTTGGATTATATTTACTATATTGAAGTAAAATAGTTAATAGATTCTTCAGATATTCATAATTAAGTGTAAAATATTTATAATACAAATGTAGTGTCATAACCTATTCATGTCGTTATAATCATAATAATATTTTACCTCTCCTTTAAATTGTAGTCTTCGTTAAATCTGGTGAGCTTTTTGGGCATTGAAAATATCATTAGATATTACGAGATTTAACACATTGATGTCAACATCAATCTATTTGTTTTAATGACATTTCTAAAGTTTATTGTGAGATGAAAAAAAAGCCTTAACATGACTATTCTAAAGTGATGTACATTTTGCAAGTTTATCGGCAAATCCTTTTAGAGTCTGATAAAAATGAACATTCTTATCTAACAGTTATCTCCCTTCGTTCCACTGCGGAGTAAAACTATGGGATATATGACCAACCACATGATATATCAAAATGTCGTTTTAATGTTAGTGTATAACCCAAAAATTGATACTTTTACATTTTACATTTTATTTGCCAAAACCATCTTAACTTGAATGCTTTATAGGCCAAGAGCGTCCGCTGTTGCTGAAAGGCTTTGGAGCAGTCGGACGGTGACGGATGTGCTAGCAGCATCGTACCGCCTACAGGAACACAGGTGTCGCATGCTGAGGTACGTGTGATCATGAACGTAAAACAAAAATGATGTTTATTTATTCATCATAAGAAGGACTAAAAACAATAACAAATTTTAAAATGAAGATCACTCTTTATTGCTTGAAGTGCCTTTATCTGTTCCCGATTAAATATGTTCATTATGTCTTTTGATTGCTAAAAACAATGAAAGTGTATTTGTGTTTTCGGTAGGCGAGGTCTCCCTGTAGGGTACATTAACGGCCCTGATTACTGCGTACCGCCGTCAGTACAGGAGGAAAATGACGTTAAATGGGGGGAATCTGGGCCTGATACTGACTCCCAAGGGAGCCATATACATGCTTTACGTCTTCAATCCAAACCGGTGCTGTGGATTAGCTGTACTAATGTAAGTAAAAATAATCTCTTATCTTATTTGTAAAATTAAAACCGATGGATTGAACAAAACAATACTAATCTGTCCATAAAAACATCAACAGGACAGAGTAACAGTAGGAGTGCTTTTTTAGAGAATAAAGAAAAAATTCTATTTCATGATAAGATAATCTGTATTTTTTTTTCTTCTTTTTTTTTCAACAAGGCAAATCAATATAGAAATATAATTAAAGGCTAAAACAGCATAAACGAAGGGAAGTAACTCCGACAAACTTAGATAGATCAGTCTGTCTATCCATGAGGTTACAGTACTTAGTATGAATTTATTTTATAAAATTCGAGTCAGAATTCATCAAAAAAGTCTGCGGATCTGACATCATTGAAATGGCATGAACTATAGTTACTTAAGACATGCATAATGATCTGAAACAAGAAAGCAATGTGGGGTTTAATGCTGTAAACGAAGATAACAAATTAATTATTCATCAGATATAAACGAAGGAATATTCTGATTTTATTAAAGAGGTACAACTTTCAGAATGAATAGAATTCATACGCTTAATACAGTCATTTGATTAACAGTCACGATACAAAATTGAAAAACAAAATGTGGAAGTAACTTTCGATTATTGGTCTGTTGACGTCTCCCGTTAACTTTCAGTCGCTCTTTCTGTACAGCATATTTTACTCCTAATATCATCAATATTATTTCCGACATGCAACGCATTTGTGTCAGGTAGTCATATTTGTGAAAGGTGTTTACACTGTACATCTTGTGTATAAGACAGCAGAAAGTAATGTTCAATTTTATTACAATACTTACAACGTCACTGTGTCTTGTTTTCCAGGAGCTGGAGACGGTAAGCCTGTTGATATCCCTGATCGGCGTGGTCATGGTGCTTATGATGTTTGGCGTACGACTCAGAAGTCTCATGTTTCGGTTCATCTAAACGTTATATATTTATACCATATGTTTTATTTCTCGTTAATATAGATTATTAAAGTTTTATAAATATTTTAATATTGTTTTTGTTATGTTTTGGCCGGTGAGCTTATATCGTAGCGCGGCGTCCGTTGTCTGTCGGCCGTCCGTCCGTCAATTTCCTTCAAATCGCTACTTGTCATAGCGTTTTGCATGGATTGTAACCAAATTTGGCCAGAAACATTCTTGGAAGACGGGAACAGATTTTATATAAATTTTGGCTCTGACCCCCCGGGGGCAGGAGGGGCGGGGCCCAATAGTGGGAATAGAGGTACAAAATCCTAAATTTTGCCTAAATTTTGGCTCTGACCCCCCTAGCTGGGGCGGCGGGCCCAAAAAGGGGAAAATAGGTAGATCCTTTAAATCGCTACAAGTAATATAGTTCTGCATGGATTGTAACCAAAGGTTGGGTTGCAAAATCTGCCAACGCTCCGTTTTTTTCAAATTTTGCAGTGTTATAGGTTTAGGTACATTACTACTTTATATGTGCTTTTTATCTATTTTGCCTTTTTTTTTAAAAGGCATAAAGGGCCTAAAATGATGTTATCTAACAGTACTTTAAGCTATCAAATCTCTGAAAAAAATCCTAGTTTTCATCAAAAATATTAAAGTTTTTAATGCGAAAATAGGATAAATGCTTCACTAGGTCACTGTGACCTACTTTTTGGATTTTTCATCATTTTTCTGAACTGAATTTCACAAACCCAATATCTACATGTATAGGAAAAATCTGCAAAAATGTTATCTTTATTCTAATATTTAAATAACAATGAAAATGTGAATTTTCACCCTTTGACCTCTGAAATTACCATGAGCGCAGACCAAATCGGATATTCTGAATAGCATACATTATGCAGCTGACCCTAATGTATCTTCTTGCAAAATATTTTGCCTATCACTGAGTGGCCGTAAAACGGCCCATAGTGATACCCCTCCTTTTAACCAATCAGAGTCGCTCATTTTGTTACCATGCAAACAAAGCATTCCGAATGTGTTCCTTTGCAATACTTCAATTTTTTTAAAATCGACAATATTTAATCAATCAGATATTTTGTTACAACATCTTTTGAAGTATCATGATATTCAACATACCTCATAACTCCTTTGTACCAATTTTCACTTCAATCTGACAATATCTAAATTTCAGCCAATTATAGGCCCCTATTTTGTTACCATAGCAACCAATATTTTCGAAACTGTTACCTTTATGTTTAGCATCCAAAATTATTACTATACACTAATTTTCACTTAAATTAGACTCTGAAATCTTAAACTGGAAATGTTTAGGTTTATTAACAAAACAGAGTTCTCTGGCTACCTACACTCGCTCTATATATATCACCCAAAAACTGTGTTCCCGGATTTTAATTTTGAAACCTATTTACACATAGACAGAAAATGTCCTGAGAGTTATTTTTAATGCAGGGCAAAATATTGGACACCTCCTTTAACTGGGTGAAATGAGATGACAAAGTGCAATATTTCGTTTTCCATTTTTCCTAAAAGTGTGTTTGGGTTTTTTTTAAGATAATTGTTTACAACAAAATTTTCCGTTCAAAATCTGAAAAAATGACTCAGATATAAAGTATACGATCTACTCATATGGATTTTGAATATTAATATGAAGAATATTTAACAAAAGATGACATATTTTGACATATTTGTGAAGGTTATTTTAATGAAAAGATATCTGGCCCTTTGGACAATTTTAAATTCCCAAAAAGAAAAAGTAGTCTTATTTTAAAGGGGCAACTAATAGTATTATCGATATGCAAAGCTTGAAGAAAATTGGGTTGTGGGCAGATTCTATGGGATTTTTAATTTTAGCTTGAACACCACCTTTGGCCCAGAAACATCCTTAGAGGAAGTTTAACAGAAATTTCAAAACCATCAAAACAATAGATTAATAGTTTAATTACGTCCTTTAGAAAGTACTTTACAAATGTTCTTCTAAAAATTAATAAAGCAAGAACACAAAAAATATGTTCGTGGGGGACGAAAATTAAACAAATATGCGGGAATTCATCCTAAATATTTCTGATGATAGATGAGGGTTTAATGATTTCGTTTACATTTGATTCTGAACTGAATATTTTTGACGACTGAATCAGAAGAAACATATATGATATCAATTTTCGATTAGTTGACGACCTGGTGTAGATGATTTGATTATCATACATAGATACATATATTTATTCTGACAACATACATGTAAACATGTACAGGACTTTTTATAATCCTATAATAGTCAGCTCTTAGTAATTTACGGATTTATTTTACAGTGTATAAATACTTTTGTGACTGATTTTCCTAACTCGAATCGAGTTCATATTCAAATTGTTTAATGACATTTGTTGGGAGACTGTTCCAAGTATTCACAACTCTCTGTGTGAACGAGTGTTTTCTCATACACAGCCTTGAATGTTCTTTGCACACTTTCAAATCATGTCCACGTGTACTTGATCCCTGGTTGATTGAAAACAAATCTGAGACTTCCTTGTCGTATTTTCCAGAAAGTATTTTGTAAATTTTCAATCATATTCCCACGTGAGTTTACGCAAACGTTCTATATACGACAAAGTTGAGAGACCTGGCACAAGCTTTGTTGCTCGACGTTGAACGTTTTCTATTGTTGTTACATGTTTTTCCAAATACTGACACCAGGCTTGAACAGCATATTCAATATGTGGCCTAACTAATGTCGTGTATAAAAGTTTAAAACTGTGCTGGTCCATATATTCCATTGTCTTCCGCAATACTGCCATGATTAAATTTGCTTTCTTGACCTTTTCATATGCTTGTCAAAGGTAAGTTTATCATATATGGCGACACCAATGTCCTTCTCCGAGTCAACAAATTTTAAAAATTGGGCATTTTCTTTCAGTCTGTATCCATATTTAGTTGTATTTGAATATCCCAATCGCATCATTGTACATTTGTCTGGGTGGAAGCAAAGTTTCCAAATATCCTGTCGTATTATTTTAAAAATCTCTTCATTTTTATTGATCTAAAAGCTTTCGTATCATCCGCATACAGATAGATGACTGTCCCGGTACTTGTTACATCGGGAATATCATTTATAAAGAGAACAATGAGAAGTTGTCCAAACACAGATCCTTGTGATATTCCGCTTAAAACTGGATTCCACTCTCACGTTTACTTCCAAACAGAAAGGCTTAGATCCAGGTGGAAAACTGATCACCGATGCCATATTTTGCGAGTTTATGCACAAGTCGACCTTGAGGTACTTTATCGAAAGCCTTCATAAAGTCACAGTATATAATATCCACGCTTGCTCCGTTATCCAAAACTCTTGTGTGAGGCCTTCTCTTTGTTTTATACTCGCAATCAATAGTCATACAAGGATGGATCGTGTGAAGGCGAATGCCATTAAGTTATCAACATAGTTCCCAACTATATACCTTACATGGCATTGCTACTTGTACATTAAAATACCGAAAGTTTAAACTTTAAAGATATCAATTAATTCTGATAGCTGGCACTAAATGGAAACGCTCAACAGAAAAGGAATTGAAGATTTAGAAAACCCAAAGCGATCAAATAATGATCGAAACGAATTAAAAGTTTAGTCCATCTAAATATATAAAGAGTAAAATAAAGGACTGAAGCTGGTTAGTCGATTCCAAATTGAGTTTAAAGATGAATTTCTGCGGTTACTTTTCATGTCTATAAAATTATACTTTCATCTTGTTAAAAGCACTAAAATCAATTACAAGTATGAATTTTACCTCAATTTATATTATTTCATTTTATTTTTGTTAGAATATATTATATTCAACATAGCGGCATATTCACGAAATTCTTGCTATGTGTACCATCTTCAAGTTATCGTGTGAGGAAGACGATCCAATGAGAGGTGTCTATCTTAGTTTAGTGATATATGGCGATAAGATGAAGAATACAATTTCTTAATAATCACGCCATGTGTTTTATTTAGTTTAAACATATTTCATTGTCAAAACGGAGACGAAAGGATTGGACAGAAGTTATTGCAACTTATACATGAGATCCTAAAATGTAGACATCTTAAGCAGATCATGTTATGATCCAGAAACAGTGCTAAACATCAATGTCAAGTTAGCAAATTGTTGCAAAAATGATCTAGGTAGCCACGAGTTTAATATCCTAAATTTAGTCGCCTTTTACGGTTATGCAGTGCGGTACTTGGCACAAATCTTACATCCTACTTGCAGTGTAGGTGTTGCTTGAGATTTTCATTTATCCCGTCACACATGGCCCATGTGACCCTTGGATGTAATTTTAGCCAGGTAATGCCCATCCTCGATACACAAGGGGTTACTGTCACAGTCAACCACAGTGTACATCAAATATACATTGTATACATCAAAGAACCATATTACCCTTGTCTGCAAATGAAATTTTGCAGCAAAAAGAGTGTTCAATGCCAAATTAAAACAACTGTGTGATTAGGTCATCGTGACCTACTTCTTCATTTATCATTTTTTTCTGAAATCTGGCTCTGAGGTATATTTATGTTCACTGACTGGCCATAAAACGATCCAAAGTGTTATATCGTTAAATATACCTATATACAGAAGCGGTGTATTCCCGCGATAGGCATGACATCTCCTCTATTGATTTAGTGATTTTCGGATTTAGCTGCAGCTAAAGTTGACTGTATTTTAGATATTTCAGATTTACGAAAATAAATAGCCTAAAGTAGGTTATACATTGTAAGTAAGTATATATGAGATGTTATATGTCACATATTGACTGTACAGGGAACTGTACAATGTTATTGTTGTTACTTAATATTTATCCATTTGCTCTTATTTCTACCATTATGATACCTTTTGGGCTTTTTGGAACTTCACCAAAACAAATGATGAAGCTGGCACCGTTCAATAATAAACACAGCGCGGTATAGTTTTAATAATGTTTTAATCACGTCCAAACACAATGTAGGATCATTCCAATACCCATTTACTGTCACTTTAGCCAGGATGATGATGACCATAGCTGTCTATTGCAATGCCCAGGCTAGTCGTTGTTACAAACCTCACACCCTACACATGCCAAGCTCATTACTGTAACAAAGGCAAACGGTTCACGTGCAAAGTCAGTGGTTTTCGTTTTCATGGTTACCGGATACACAGTTACAAGTACAGACAGTGCGTTGGGTTGCCATGGAAACTATTGTTCAGTTTGTATTTCTACTTAACTTACTCTGTACTACATAAACATGGTACTCTTCTCTACATGGTGTCTTGTCTCCAAACAACTCCAATTAATCACGAATCTATAAATAGACTTGAGTAACTAAGCAGTTTGTTGTTTACTTATCTCACTCTTCAGGGTAGATCATATACCGTTCACACCTCTCCAACATCCCTGGTGCAATGTATACTTTCACAAAATTACCAAGCCGAGTAAACATCAAGAGAGGTTTATTCATTGTGAGCATTATGTTATGGAATCATGAAACAGTTTTACGTAGTTGTTTTTTATATTTACTAATAGATTTCTAAATAAATTATACATATCCATAGATTAACACCCAGCCCTAAATTTCTAGTAAAATGATTATGTTTATAGATATGATAATAATAAACTTTATTTACTGAGGATGGGCATACTTAGCAAGCAGATAATGTACCGCATGATCATCCTGTTAGTAAACATGTAAAAATCGGGTAAAAGTACATAATAAAAAATACAAAAAAAGATCATATCAAGTTCTACCACAGGAGATAAATACAAATAAAGAATGTTTGCATAAGTGTTTCCCATTAAATGGCGTGAACCTTGTATATATAACGATATTAAAAGCAAAGATATATAAAAACAAAAGCTAATATACACAAAATGTAGCAACATGTTATAGGCTCAGTTTTAATTTAATTCAATAGTTTGCTCTGAAATGATTTTAAAATTTTACAAATCACACATAACCTATCTCAAATTACTTAATTATATGTTATCAACATCGTGTGTAATCATTTTAAAGTAACGACACAAAATGGCCGAGGATTAAGTCATAGAAACAACTTAGTATATTTATTATAAGTATATCAATATATATTTACATATGCCCCTATATAGTCAACGGGATGGGAGTTGCGTTCAAATTAGCGTAAACGCAACGACGCATGAATACAAACCCAGAGTAGGATCGGACTACTTCTAGTTCACGCTTCGGTAAGATTTTGCGTCATTTGATAATCTAAATAAACTTTAATTACTTAATTTACATTTTACTTTTTCACAGATAATAGATTTGCTTTGAATTAATAATAAACTAAAAAAACGGATTTCGGTCTTCTATTTATTTGTCTCAAGACTGATCCTTAGGCGGCACAGACAATATCATGCTCGTCATTAGCCTACTCGATTGGTCTATTGTATGAAGCGTAAACAAAGTTTCCTCGTTGTCAGATTCAAAATAATAATAAAGAGTTGTTATTAGATCCAATTAAAATATATTTGTCATCAAAACAGAATATGTGTTCAAGCATTGTAACGGTAATAAACAACAAAAAGAATCGCTGTTCGAGGCAACAACCGGGGGCTTTCCTCGGGAATGTTCGAGGAATATTCCATAGTTACGTCAGTCATACACCATGCAAACACGTCTTGTCTATCATCCGTACAATAAAATAAAAGTCGTGACTATGAAGAATTTAGTCTATATCGCGTACGTAGACCGATACATACATTACAAACATTCAGTAGCTCAACAGTCATACCATTTGATCAAAGGACTATTTCACAGTTACTTTTCCTCGGTTGAAAATCAAATATGTCGGCTCGCTCCACTTCGGACCGCATCACTACCCTGACAACGATATATACCGGTAGTCGTTCCGCCTCGATTATCTCAATTTTTATTCGAAATGTACATTATTGATATATTATCAAATTGAAAAAAATAACATAATTTATAAATAATTTAAAGGTGTCATTGTTATATTTCAAACCTAACTGCAGCTATAACATTCCACATTCGGAACTATATCTTCGGTCATCCTGACTACCGTAGTTACCCAACTTACCAACCATCACCGTTTTAAATTTGACGCAAAAGTAGACTTATTTATACAAATATAAAGATTGAACAGTGTTTTGATTGCCTTAAAGGTGGTATGAACGCAATGGGATACAGACATATTCTACATCTAGCGCTAACGCGCTACATTGAATACAATTTATGTCTGTATCCCATTGCGTTCATACCATCTTTAACGTAATCAAAACACTGTTCAATCTCTATGTGAAAGTTATTATAATCTGGAATGGAACTCGTATAACAAGTTTATTGCACGCTAAATCAACGACAAGATAAAACTGGCAAAAATAATTGTTCTTTTATATGTTTACGAAAAAACTTTTAAATGAAGTTTACTATGTTTGCTGATTGTCATAAGAGATTTATTGATTTATAGTCTGGCTTCAACTTAACCACAGGTACAGTGATCTGTAAAACATTATTTTCATTAGATCTGCTGCATCTTGTAATGGGCTGCAATGCTGGAAAGTATCATTATAGAAATTCGGGAACCAGATGATTGACACATATGTATCCCATTGTCTCCTATATAATGATTGAATCCAGCTAAGTCATATCAGCGAGACTGAGTGCATCATACTACATATCAATAATTTATATATTTTTTTTTAACTATTGAATAGTAGTAATCATTAACGGTGACCAAATACACGTTCATTAAAATATTTCACTCTTGCACTGACGAGGAAATATGTGTGAATATCATTAACGGTGACCAAATACACGTTCATTAAAATATTTCACTCTTGCACTGACGAGGAAATATGTGTGATTTCTTCTTTAAAACAACGCATTTATATAACCGAAGTGAAAAATGTGCACGATTTTCACACATGTCAGCTTAAACACCTGCCAACCTTTACATAGTATGTTTGCAGACTGTTGTGCCCGACTGTTGTACCAGACTGTTGTACCTGACTACCTGACTGTTGTGCCCGACTAAGCAGTGTTGTTCAAATGTAAATCTAACACAGGGGCATTTCTACACTGTTTTGGCTTGGTAGATATCACCATGCCATGTGTTTTATCAACATTGATCAACATTCTGCTGTCATTAGACCAGTTTGTTACTACGTTAAGGTCAGCTTACAGATTACTGTGAACACTAACAAGACTGGAGCCGGACCAGGGTGGTGCCGTCAGCATACATATCGGTTCAGCCCTAAATATTGTAAAGGGATAAAGTTAATAGAAAGATATAGTAACGCTAGTGAAATTGCATTGATCAACTTCATGTGCACATGGCATGAGTTGACAATAACAAGAAGGTCTGTTTCAATGTAACAATCTTGACTAAAACCTTATTTAGAAGAAACAAGAATGGTATACAGATATATGTACAGTTCATATGTCTTTTGGGAATCTTTGATAAAACATAAAAAATATCTGGATCGTAAATCCTTTGCTGAATTTAACATGAATCCACGTTAATGAGTTGGTATGCTTGCAAGATTCCATTCAGTATAGTAAACCTACTAGACTTTAGGTGAGAGGTCTAACGATAGGAGCATAGTTTAACAACTTCGATGACATTAAAATGTACTTTATCTTAATCTACAGATTTACATACATAAATTGTTTTGTGAAAAGTATCAACAAATTCTACATCAGCTACAGGTATAGAGCTACAGGTATAGAAAAAAAAATGATCATTAACAAACTCAGAGTTTATCACGACACTTTGTCAAGAGATCCGGTCAACTTGCTAGTAATTGCAGAAAAAAGCAGCAGTTTTACTTTAATCAAACGGTTCACAGTTGTTGGTATGTATAGTGTTTGCATGGTATTAAAGTAATTATGGTTGGGATAAGATTTATCGCGATAATGGTAGTGTTTGATCATATTAAAAATTGATATAAAATAGTCTCTTTCACGCAATCTTTTAAACTTGCTTTGACTATTGAAATACATGTTCATCATTGTACAATGTCAGTAAATAACTAAGACCACGTAAAGAAAACATCGTCGACATCATCAAATGTCTCAATGACAGACCAAGAAATAATCTATGGAGGATTATACGTATTAGGTTAATTGGACACTTTTTGATTGCGGGTTATACTTAAAAAATCTTGCGAGCTAATATCAGACCTACTTTCTTGGGACCAAAACTGTGAGTTCCCAATTCGATGTTATTTTTAAGCATTCTTAAAATTCTGGCCAGCATAGTCCAAGGTTGATAAATTTTTATTAGCTAAACATCCAAATATGTGTAATCTTAAATTGAGGATAACAACTATTAAAGATTCGGTTAATTAAAACATACATATATGAAACACTACACGTAGTGGATGTATGCCTACGCATGTAAACAAAACCTATATTGTGACAGTGTATGCCCGCTTTTAAAGGTTTGAAAACTGAGGATCAATATGACGTCACCTTGGCGCACGCAGTTTGGAATTTTTAAATAGAGTCCGTCTAATTTTAGGGTGCAGGTACAAACATGACCACATAAAACAGTCACTATAGTTAACACTAGCGTTGTACATGAATTAGCCGTTCAAAGACAGTGCGAACAGTAAGTATTGTTGCAGTTTATTAAGCTAGCTCGGGGCCGTTGTTAAGAGCGACCATATAAAATGCATTCATCTAGAATTATTTATTGTCAACTTCATGGACGTTTCAAAATGGATCCAAGTCTTTTATCGCGTTTCAAAACAAATGACGTCATAATGTGACATCATGGGAAAGAACAAATGTAAACATTAATATTAATCAGATACAATCCGTGGAGAAAACAAGGGAGGATGGAAGTTGAAAAGATACAAAGGACATTTTGGTTGAGTGTTTACCTTTTTAGCATTAAACAGCTGTTACATATTTCGAGGAACGCGGTCTGCCTCAATGACGTCGTGTCCTGTAGTTACGAGTGAGATTATAACATGAAATGGGGGAAATATTCGCCCGAGCAGCAGATTTTAGACTGGGAATGCACGAACGTTACGTTTGTATACGTAGTTCAGTGCCCGAGAGAATAGTCTAACAGCTAACACAACAAACAATTAAATAACGCCGGTGTAAGTACATATCATGCTAGTGCTAGTAGGTATAACACACGTGTGTTCGCACGTGTGCCTTCTATGTGTCTGCCCATACGCCCTCACGCCGAGTGAGCGTAGTAAGAGCGAAACATCGGATCTTACCAAGGACGCCAAATCTACTCTCCATGTTTAGGCAGAGCAGGGCTACTGAGACTGGAATCTTGTACTCGAATAGTCCATTATCATTTCATAGGGAAGGTCAGGGTTAACTTGAGACGAAACCCAATCAAATTATTTACTAAAGTAAATGTATATGATAGGTTGATTTTGATGCCTATTATGTATATTTGTTGACTTATTGTGATATAATATTGAAGTTTCCACGCCAAGCATTATCATATGTATCTTATAACATTATCTACCTATCTAGCTAAATAGACTTGTCCGAGGAAATGTATATGGAATCTCCGTACATTAGAATACGGGCTCCTGTATCTTGTCCCAACTCCCTCTATGCTGGGCTTACCTTGAGGATATTTTCGTTATTTTCTAAAACACTGAACTAGTAAGTCTGAATTTATTTCACCTCATCTTAAAATATTTCATTTACTTATTATCATAATAGCGTTGATAAATCATCACCTTCTGATCAGAAAGTAATCTAATTGTTACTTAATTACCATTCAAGTTTTTTTTCTCATATTAATTTATCAGTGTATTTCATTGTATACATGCTAGGATAATTCATCAAATGAAAAAACGCGATGTCATACTTCACAATCTTTGTAATGAATACCCTTGTGCATGATTGACGGGTTACATGGAATTAGTATGTGTGCATCTATCTTTTTTTCTTTGTCGATGTGCATGTAGAAAGCCTATAAATACTTCATATCTTGTCAACCTTTACATTCATCAGGCATATTTCTGATGATAATTTTGTGTAAAGGCGGAGTCGCACTGTCCGCCTCTGGTTTCGAGTGTTGGAACGACCTTATAAAGGACAAGGAATTTCTTTGGATTCTTCTATTGTAAATCTGAATCTGTGCGTGCCGCATTTTCCTTGTGCTAACGTTTTCGTTGCTTATTTCCGTTTTTCGTCTCCACCGACCGGTGTTCTCACAACTCTTGCAGGGAAATTAGAGGCTTTCTCTATTAGATTTACATGGATTCTGTGGATATGTTAATCTACCACCCCGAGGATTATGAGGTATAACGCTATGGAGACAAGCTACTACCATAGGATGCATGCTGGACATATTTACTAATACAATATATTCATATCAAAAGATTGCGTTGGTTTAAAATGGTCAGTATAGTAATTCTGTATTTTCAAATTACAAATTACTTGTTTTCTATTATTTTGGTTTGTTTTTAAAACTTCTCCTTTCCTGTGAAATTTGACTACGTTTTCTTTCCATTATCAGGTTTTGGCCTAATAGCCTACAGTATTAAAAATATTTTTAATCGTGTACTAATATATCTGCAGAATTGAAATAGTCGTTTTATCTGCCAGAAGTTTTAATCAATACCTTAGAGCTCTAAAATAGTTGAAAAGGATATGTCTTGGCGGCCATATTGGATTATACCGGAAGTTGTTTTTACAGACTGCAGATAGCTACACTGACCATATAAGGCTAACAAAATCTACAGTAGAATAAACAGGTAGGTGACAGTTCCAGGTATTTATTGTAAACGATTTTATCACGTACAGGTAAGGCCTTGCCCGGAACCGGAAATGGCCAGAAAAAGGTTAAACACCCCCGGCTACTTCACGGTAAGTATTATACGGATACTTCGCTGATGCGCTACTGTTTTAAATATACTGTTTTATAGGCTTTGTGGCGATTTTTGCTTTAAATGTTTATTGAAATATTTGCAATTTAGCTACTGACGTGGAATCTGTCAATGCACAGTACAATTTATATAAATGATATAAAATAATTATGCTGATTAAATGTATTACTTATTTCATAATTTATGAAAGTTTTTCGTAGTTTTGAAATAGTTCCGTTGAATATAGTTGTATGTAGTACGATGCAGAATTCAGTACACTAAAAGATAATTACAATATAGATCTTCACATTTCGTATGGGTGGGTTCGTTCTAGACATTATTCTGTTTTTTGACGAAAATGTTTATAGAATATCATAAAATCACATGTTAGATTACATAGTTTGTACAATAATTATTATTGCTTTTAATGGAATGTCGGTTCTATACGGGACGTACATCAGGCCAACGTTTGGCTTCTATGCCATACTTCCCCTGTAAAGACATTGAAGGGTTTTTGATCAAACAAGATTTTTTGTTTTGTTTGTCGTCACAATCTAAATTAGGCTTGTTCTCTCCTTGACCCGTCTCATGTATATTTCTATTTCCGGTTCCGGTAAATTGGCTGGCTGCCATGAACATTTTCTGTAACATTTGGCAACAATAGCATATTCAATGTTTGACGGTTATTTCTCTTTATCCTTGACCTTTTTATATGGTGTTCGTTAGTTAACCCTTTCCCTTGTTCATGTATTTGTCTGATATTTTTGTCTCAATTCGCGGTCACTACGATACACGAGACGACATTACCTACAATCAATTCATTGGTCTGATAAGACAGTATTAGTATTCGTAGTTAAAATACAGATACCTCTAAAACTGCCTCTAAAACTTTCAGTATTATTCTCTTGGCGTGAATACTGCCATATTTCCATACTCAAAATTTAACACTGTGTATTAATATGTTGTGGCTGTTATTTACGTATATATTACAAAAAAATAGTCCTTTTATTTGATTACAAAATGCATGCATCTTTTCGCTGGTTAAGTTTCATATTAAAGAAATTAAAAACTTTTTAGATTCATAAAACAAGGACGTATCTCTCACTTATAAATCCTTGCATAAAAATATCACTAATAATGCATCGCGTGAAAAGTTTCGCATTCATAAATAGAAATAGTTTGTGTCTATTAATAACGTTTCGGTTTTGCTCAAGACAATATGAATACAATTTTGTACAAAATGTTCATACCTGTACTTCCGTATTTAAGGAGTAGTGAATTTATGCTGAGTATCTCGGGCTAATGATAATGTAAATGATATAATATATCTTAATTCAATTCATTAAAATCAATTACAGAATGAATGCATAAACTTCACGATGATTAATATAATTTTAAATTATTACTGCGGTTTATCTTTACCGCGGAGAGTACAGCTTCTGTAGTACACATGTTCATTAGCGAAGTCTGTAGATGTTTATCCGTATGGATCATGTTTCACAGGGCGTAAACATGCAAACAGATAATATATATGTGTGTACCTCCTATGGGGGAGATGTCGGTGGTGAGGTGTCAGCGGGGGACAAGGGGAGGGGTAATGGTAACTGTTGGTCGTGAGGTGTCGGTGGGGGACTAGGGGAGGGGTATATGGGTGTGTGTCTATATCAAATTTCACGTTGATTACATGATATAAGGTTTACCTTAGTCCGATTTAAATGTAAACATCGAGCTATTTATTTTCAGATATTCTGGATGCATTATGAGTGTGTACATTTCGAAAACAAATATTAGGGTGCAAAAAAGAGCTCTTTTTCAATGAAGTAGTCGTAAAAATATTTCATTTTTTTGGTCCATGTGATAATTTAAATTTGATACACTGCTGTTTATGTTTTTGATAAATAACAAATTTTAATCAATTTAGGAGATCTTAGTCAGACTAATTTTATATAATGTATTCGATTCAGTAATAAATGGAAGATTTTCAAACATCAATAACTTCAAAATAAAATGCGATAACCATGAAGTTACAAAAATATAAGCTTTCAACCTTACTGTACACATTTAAGATGTAATGAGCAGCACATTCTAAAAATAGGCTGTGACCTGACCTTGCCCCATAATTGGAACATCGTGTGATGATTACGTAGTTTGATCGACATTTACGCGTGTTGATTAGTACGTTTTATGTTCAGTCGTGTAATACCACACACAGATTGCACACCGCATGTGTGATGCACGTTCATCACAGTTCCATCAGATAGACGATCACAGAGTTTGCTGATTACAATGACCTTTGACCTTGGTTTGATTATTCCTCCCAGATGGTTTTCTATTCATCATTGCGCACATAAAGTGTTCACATCATTAGCCTCCTAGATCGGTATACATGTACACTAGGGAGGGGGGTCTATTGTACCTTGCATGTGCACAAGACATGGTCAACACTATGATACCGATTACAGACGTCATCAATGTTGTGGCACTGAACCATTGCGGGAGGGGTATAAGGGCGTAATCATTCACACAGATGTATGTACATAATAAAGTAGCGGTAAAGGATCACCTCATCATCATCATCATCATCATCATCATTTCAATGTATAGTATATACTGTATAAGGAACATCTTTCGTTATAATTAGACGTTCATCAAAAAGGTTTCGGTAGAACTTTACAATTGGTTGGTACAATGTACCAAGGAGGAAACGCAAAGCTATTCCAAAGATCTATGTCCCCAGGAACGTTATTTAAAAATCAAAATATTAATTTAAGTAGTTGTTCGCGAAAGGACAACAGCAAAGAAAAAAAGGTGGTGGCCCTTACTCGAAACACGCGGATCGCTGTTTATGAATTACTTGGCATAGGAGACAGGGTGATCAGATATCGGGCTACACTTTATAAATGATTAACACCAAACGAGAGCAGATCTGTCCCTATGTGTTGTGTATGGAGGCGAGAAAACATGCCAATATGTACTAATTGTTAGCAGAGATATCCTTACCCCCTAAACGTGTCAAGGCCAAGTGGTCAGTCTCTGGTCAGTCAGTGTCCAGTCTGTTAGTAATCAAACCGCCCACTGTATGTGTATTGTCAATGTCCGAAGTATTAAGGTTAATACAAAAGGTATGTGTTTTGTGTTGTTGGTTTACAAAACAATGGCTCTGTAATGGCTAATGATTCGTTAACAATGTCGGTTAACCCACAGTAGCATGACCATTGTGTATTATCTACTTCTGAAACTTCTTCTCGATCGTTTGATACCTATCAGCAGTTCAACCACACCCTAATGTGGAGTCGACATGACTAGATCGATATAAATATGCATTAAACTGAAATTAAGGTAGATCTATTTCATTGTTATGTACTCTTTAAGATAATTTAAAATAAACGTTATGAGAAACTGTTATAGAAACTGTAAGATAAGGTTAGGTGTTTGAGTACAAAATCTCATAAAGGTAATCGGTCTGTACATGATTTGATTATATGGCTCAGAACACACAGCAGGTAACAATCACCGTTGGGCTTCGCGTCGTAAACCATTGGTAGTAACCAAGGATACTTCATTAATTGACGTCAGACTTTAGTTGATTTTTAGTGCATTTTGAAACTGAAGTAGCCGCGAACTAGATTATTTGTACATGTATCTCTTTATTGTTTTGGTGTCCTGGCTAAATGCCTGTTTTGCACTTTGGACCCAAATTTACAATTTTAGTTACATTTTGAAACATGAAAACAAACCGTTTAAAAAATAAACGAATGATTAGCGTGAAATATATAGCTTTCTTGCAATTGCCATCAAAATGTAGCCAACCACTACACCAAATCCATTGTTCCTTCAATAGACTTTCTTTTATCTGCTTCGTGCCTTAAATCTGGCTGATCAGCAGTATAAGTAAACAAATTATGTATATCTATGACGTTACATCTTGCCTATCTGTGTACCTGAGAAAGCTATTACTCGCGAACTCGTTTATTATACACCAGCTACGTACTGTAGATGGTTGATAGGTTACACGTGCGCGCGTGCTCTCAGTATGAGGTATCGGCAGAGATGGCTTACTGAGAAAAGTGGGCGCCTAGCACATTTCTATTTTAGTATACATGTACGTTAGTCTATCCCAGAGATAAATGCTATCCAGAAACATGTAATAGATTGTATATGTTATACTTATTTCCATTGAGGTGAAATTCCACAGTTTTTGGTTTTTATCTAGAGACTCATTATGACACCGGTATGTGTTGCCTTAAGGTGGTTTGTTATCATATCTTGAGTGTTGTAACTGAAGTTATCATGATATATTAGTTATCATGATATAATATATCATGATATATGATTATGATTATATTATATCATTCATGGTCAAAGAGAAATCTAGTTCTTTTTATTGCGCATTGAATCATAAGTTGTATAAAGGTAGTCAAGCAAAAATGACGTTCAGTTAAATACCTCATGTTTATGAAAGCCGATTGGGCTCATTTCGGTAGGAGAAAAAAAATCGCTTAATTTCGCGTAAATCGCTTTTGGTGTTATTACGCGAAACTTTTAGACAATTAATATATTGTTTTAAGATGTTAGACCTACGAAAGCCGATTGGGCTCATTTTGGTAGAAGACAAAAAAATCGCGTTATCACGAGAAACTATCGCGTTATTACGCCAAACTTGAACATGAAAATTATGTTGATGCACGTGAGTATATTGTAGCTTAGCGTCCGAAAGTTATTAAAAGCAAATCATCTGTAAAGCGGTATCTTAACAAGATGGAAACAGTTTTCAGATTTAAACGATGTTTCAACATTTATTTTGAGTGAACTCCAGCATTCCGGAATCAAAATATGGCTTCCGATGCCTGAAACAATGTAATTATATATAGTAAGTTTCGCGTTATAACGCCAAAGTTTCGCGTAATAACGCCAAAGTTTCGCGTAATAATGCGAAATTATTTTTTTCTTCTACCAAAATGAGCCCAATCGGCTTTCGTACATGTTGATGTTGATCAAAATTTAAAAAAAAAACCACCTATATTTCTAAAATTATAACATTTGTGTTAAAGGGATATCATTCAATACCACAGTTGAAAGTATAATGGATCAATGACATCCATTTTACTTCTATCCTTTTACATACATTATCCGTTGTTTTAATAGGCATGTTTGTACTGCGAAACTATCTGTCATATCATAATGTAAAATCCGTAAACGTATGAAACCTAATGCAGGATGAATCCTACACTGTGTGGCGTAACTAACTTATCTTTGGTCATTAAACATAAAAGTCACGTTTACTTTTTTTGCTTTTAGATCTATATATAATTTGTTTCATTGTCATATTGGCATCAAGCCATACCGTAATCGAAAAGAGGTAACTACTGTGAGCAGCTTTTATTGGCATTAGGGTTTGAAAAGAATTGATTTATTACCTTTCATTAGAATGAAGTGTAGTTTAAATAGGTACAAATTATGTTTTCTTTATGTTTCAATTTAGTTTTTCGTTCTGTTGACGACTTGTGCATGGTAACTATCTCAATTACGTGACAACAAGGTAGAGAGTTAAACTTAACACGTAACGCGGCTGACATGTCAAAAGTTAAATCCATTCAACCCTTTCTTCTGGTGCAGAAATTTGGGGTATAAAAAGGCCCACCTTAAATTTGTTCTTAGAATGATTAACTGACATTCAATACTTGTTTTCTTCTCTCAGAGTTAGTAAAAGAAGTTTTTTTTATATTTCGATAACGTTAGTTTAATTCAGAATGGTACAAAAAGAGGTTTATTGAGCAGTAACACATGGCCATTGAAAAAGAATAGAATTGGAAGTGATTCATAAGACTGCATTGTTGAAATTCCTGTAGAATGGTATTTTGCTGAAGATTCTCCCCAAATCTTGTAAAACTAATATGCATTCGGCATTTCATGTCCTTTTTATCTCTGAATTGGTTATGTAGTAAACGTCTAAAGGATAACAAAACAGTAAGATCAGTAAAACAAATAGATTCAATGAAGTTTTATCACTTCGAAGTTGAACTATGTTGTTTCCACCTTGTTGATACAATAATTCTAGCCAATGGGATGTTTTAGATGAATAAGCACTTAAATTGCTGAGTATGTGCTAAGTCATTATTGGTGCTTGGTGATGATGTCCTGGCAATTGTTTCGTTTATTGAACAACACCAGCCACTGTTTTGATGGGCAAACATCACCAGCCGTCATAAACATACATAAGGTATGTGTACTCATAGATAAAGAATGCATCATGTGCGTCCGTCACACATACCAGTCTCCTATTTCATCTTAGTCTGCACTTCCGGGTGCCAAGTCGTCACAAACATAGTGTAGTGTGACAGAATATATGTACAAACTGGTGTTATTAAGCGATGATTCAATACGCCAAAACAACACAACAAACTACACGGACATGCATGTTTCATTAGGATAGCCTATCGTTTTATCGCATAAAGAGTGAGTGAAGATACGCACATTCTTCAGTAGATACTCATCTCATGCAGGTATATAAATAACGAGGCGAAAAGAGGGATGCTGAATCTATTTATATTTATAGAATAAATAAATTTGTTTAAAAGTGTAGCTATATGGATAGTTAAGGTTCCAAAATAGCTACTCGCCTTTTCACGATTCAAAGAGATTATAAATTCCTCAAAGATATCAGCCGTTATTTTAAGCTCCGTTTCCCCCTTCCGTGGCCTCCAACTTTACGGTAGTGAAAGTGTACGCAATGACGTCACGGCGCACGATATGCCACGGATCACAAGGAAGCGGTGGCTCGATGGAGGCTAACGTTACATGTTCTATATAAAGACAGAAGGAAGTGTAACTCAGTACCTACATCTGCCCCCTCTTCCTCTGCCAAACTTATCCTAAGTGAAGTGTTTTTCGCTGAAACACAGAACAATCTAGACATGATGTTGGGCAGAAGATACCATCAGAACAGGTTCTTGTCTAACTCAATTTTAGTAAGACCACCCTCACGTTCTTATAATGGAATGCGCCTGTGTTTATACCAAGCAAGTCTATTGTTTTCATGGGGATGGACAGTTAACCTTAGTTTTGTTATGATTTAAAGCACTTACTGTTACTCCTAAAGAATCTATATTATATTGTTCTCCCATAACTTTTACGTAAAGTTATGTAACATTAACGTCATTATGTAATTAAACAGGATATTTTAGTCATGTTCTAAAGCTCTAAAATGTGTTCTGTAATGAACAGTATATACACAACCGTCACACAAATCCGTCAGATCAACCCTGCATTACAATACAACGCCAAATAATTGATGATCGTAAACTCTCTGGATGTAATAGATATATATATTTAGACATTCATGATAGTTGTGAGTATCCAGTAATGTCAAACTACTATATGAGGATATTTCTCGAAATAGTTTCGTGTCAGAATACACAGATTTAAATATCCAATTCATTTAGGTTCTGTATTGAATGTTAAAAGTTTACTTGATCGAGTTATATTACTTTAACCACTTCTCACTTAAGTTAAAAATAAATTCATCAGTATATCACAAAGCATTTAAAGTTAATATATCTACGTTGAAGTTAATAATTCAATACCATACTTGTTTGCCATAGTAATTGACTTGTTTGCCATAGTAATTGACTTGTTTGCCATAGTAATTGACTTGTTTGCCATAGTAATTGACTTGTTTGCCATAGTAATTGACTTGTTTGCCATAGTAATTGAGTATTTGAAGAAAGCAGTAATAACAAAGAAGAAATTAATTATAAAATGGAAATGCAAGACTGGGGAAACGGAAACCAACTGATGATGCGATACATATTTAATGGCTTTGTAAATCATATATTTTAGAAGAGTAGCATTTCATAATTTGTTTCAATAATGTTGGAAATGGGGTTTGAAGATGTCTGAATAAGATTAGAATTTTATCTCTTGTATGTTTTATGTTTTTTTGTTAAGAATAGTTAACAATGTGAATAACGATTTGAAGTGGGGATGCATGTAGATAAAGTAGATTTAAATTGCTTTGATTGTTACTCTCGAGTGATTCATAATTATATTGCTAATAAAAAATCGGAATATTATTGCGTAATTATACTTTATCCCACATAGAAACATCTTAATATAATTATATATCTATGGAGACGTTCAGCTAGGAATGTTCATATTATTTTCACTCCGGAATATAATATAGTCCTCCATATTTTGGTATACCTATCATATCTGCTGTTACTCCTACTATGGTGTGCCTATGTTTATGTAAGCAGTATGTACAAATCAACGGTGTTAACTTTACATACCTCTGCATATTCCAATAGTTATCTTATCTAAGCACATTTCCTAATTTGAAATGCCTATCATAAATATTGTCATTTTTGTGAACCTCTTTATTCTATACAAAGGCGCTAATCTGTGGGTATTATAAAAGAAATGGGGTTACAGAGGCCCACGATCACGAATGTGTAAACAGCCATGCATCAGAATAATATCTATACATCAATAAAGGTATCATCAAATGTAACTTTTCCCTTTCAAACTCGTGCATCGTGATAATGGATGGAATATATCATTATTTCTACTTCGTTGTATCTATTTAAAACTTACAATTAAAAACGTAATATGAGGTTAAAGAAAAAGCCATACAAATTCAAAGTTCCATTTTAAGATTGTTACTGTTAACGGAATTTCTGCGAGGACACAATTTGTGATCTATTGTTTACTGTAAAGGGATTTCTGTGAGGACACTAATTGTGATCTTCATAATTTATTTAGTATTTGTTGAATTTTAGAATTCTTAAACTCTTTCGAAAGGGACTGTGAATGTGTGTTACCAAAACGGAAACAAAAACAAAATAACAATACACGCACGAACTCCATCAGACAAAAAAACGTTTCGAGTTGATAGAAACACAAGAAAGACATCAGAAGACAACGTTTACTTATTATCCCTTTGTGTTTCGGGGGACTGTTTAGTAAAACATCAATCTGCTTAAATATCTGTTAATCATCCGAGATTTCCTATATCTATTGGAACAGTTAGGTAATACACCTATTTACATTACTGGGTAGAGCCAAATTCCTGTTTGTTCTTCTGTTGTTTACCGTACTGTTTACACGTTTCACTCTTTGTGTTATCGGTCTAGATTAGTCCGTCATTGTTTTATCTGTCTGAGTAAGAAGCTTAATTCCACTTTCATATATCAAGTTTGGTTTGTTATCTTGCTACAAAGAATATAATTGCTACTTTTTTGCTGTTGATTTACACCGAATGCACCACACAGTTCATGTTATTGGTTGTTTATCAGAAAAATTCTGGAAGTAAAACAGCATTTCCTTCATGGTGATAGTCTGTTTACGATTTTGTTTACATGTAAGATTAGTTTGTCTGAATGTTTATCTTAGATGTTGTTTTCCGTTAAATCATAATCTGGTATCCATCTTTCATTAGCATCTGTATCTTTGAAAAAACAATTCGCCAGGCAAACGATGCCTGACACACTTTTCAGATGTGTTTATACGAAAAGTACAATATAACCTTAATTATCATCCAAGTATTAAACACAGGCAAAAATAGTATTACAAAACTGCTTAATAAAATTTTGAATAGTAATGGAATCGCTTTGGCAGAGTAGATCTCTCATGTTGCTTTTGAAATTTTTAGTCACTACAATCTAAAACATTCTAACGCTATCTTTTTGATGGCAGTCCATTTTGTGGTAATCTGAAATTATTAGAATCTGTAAATTGTTAATTGGTAATCTGAAGTTGTATGTTAAAATGTTAATTGGTAATCTGAAGTTGTATGTTAAAAATGTTAATTGGTAATCTGAAGTTGTATGTATAAAAATGTTAATTGGTAATCTGAATTTGTATGTTAAGTGTCTTTCCCTTCAGAGCACCAAGGGTCACTCAGTGTTGAGAAATAGATGGGGTTATGGAGGGAGGGCCATGTCACCTGTAGATGACCTCTACCTATCAGATATCTACCGTCCCAGATACTCAACATACTACGGTAAGTATTGACGTTTGTTCTAACAAAAGAATGGCACACTACCACGGTACCTACCATATAGCGTGTTACAATTATAACTTAGATACATATCACGCTGTTCTGTACAGTGTAACTTGTCAAGTGTATGGTTTCATTTCACACATTGCTAACAAAACGGTTTTGCACCATTTATAGCCAGAGGAAAGAAATGGGTGTCTTTCAAGGTTTGCAACCATTCTTAATATATAATTATCCTTAAAATATAATTTCTAACCCATATAATTAAACAAAATAAACATTATACTGATCTCGTACCATCAAACTGCAAAATTCTAATATCTAATTATCTTTATCAACGAAGACACCTGGTTTTGCCTACCTTCTACATTAACATTGCCTCAGGATATGGTATATTGATGATGTTATGGTTTTGTCTATAGACACTACGGGGACGGAGAACGAGATACGGAGAAACGTCAACCGTGAGCTTCTCTTTTCGACACATGCTGCTGATGATGCCTTCGACATGGCGGCTAAATCTAAAAACAGAGACCAAGAAATTCTCAGAGAGGCCTATAACGCAATCGTGAGTGACCATAAGCATATGATATATAGTTCTCGTTTCTTCATTCGCCTAACTCATATTTATAAAATCTTCGCCCATATTTAGTAGTATAAGGACATCTTATCGTTATAATTCTCACGCCATTACGTATAACAATATAGAGAGGAATAAAAAGATGTCAGATTTCAAGTTCAAATATCTTTCGCCATTTTAAGACAGATTCCGTCCTACCACTATGAGATCCAAAAATCGTATTTGCATAAAATCGGTGCTATCAATTGAGATTAGGTTTGAATCAAATTTACTTCTTCCCAGAACACATCTGTCAAAAAGTATCATATCGCTATGTAGTCATATTACATATTTTCAGTTGCCTTTCATTGCACAGGTTTTGTTCATTTTGTCATGATGTAAAGGAAATTTCATTAGTTTTGATATGCCGATTTTACTTTCGTTTTGATTATGATTCATTTGTTATGCTATTCAATATATCTTTCATTATATATATAATTTCTGTATAGCCTGTAGTAGTGTCATCAGTAGTGCCAGGGGCCCTGGTATCATGTGACCGATTGGTAAAATCATATCAAATATATACTCACCTTCATGTCTCATTGTTATACTTTTATAACCAACAAATTATCATCCGGGGCCCTCGATTGAATGTTTGATCAAAACCATCGGCTTTCATCTATGTATGTAACTAACAGTTCATGGACTAACAAAGGATAGAGTACGCATTCTACCACGCCCTTTTCATTTCCTACTGTGTAGTTCGTGGTTTGATTTTGCGAAACGAAATATTTACGATTTTCTCTTCGATACATATTCGCGTAGAGTATTGTTATTTCAATTTCAATTTCCACCAGTTATCAGATACAATGGTTATTTTCATCTTCATTCGTTCCATTTCATTATTAAAGTTAACGGTTTAAGTATCCCGCGAATTAAATCAACTACACATTTTATCAGAACCTATAACCAAATAAAAACAAACAAGAAACCAAATTCTTTCAATATTCTCTTCAAAATTACAATAGAGTATTGATAATTCTCAAACTAGTTTCAAATGCATTGACGATACCATCAACGAACACATTTTCCTTTTCCTACGATCATTTACCATCTCTTTTTTCCATTCCAAATGTCATTGTCGACCTTAAATGAAATAATAAATAAATAAAATATTATACAAGTCAATTTGAGAGGTCATTATCGTGATGTACGTATATATTTTTTAACTAGAAAAAAACCCTCAAATCTTCCCCATCCACCGGTTCGAAATACCTCCCTCATAATACAAACGGCAACGGCTGCAGCATAAAATGCAAGTGCTCTCCCTTTTCAAATTAGAGCTAGCTAGCACTTATATATAGATAACGTCGACACTTTTCCACAATAACACCCACTAAACCTATGGCCAAAGCATTAAAATGAGTGCTCTACCTATTCATAAAGAATAACCAAATCTTTCCTTACTGAAAATGCGTACTCACAGCTATTTAATCCCTTTATCATTAAATCATCATTGTATTAAATTTCATTTGTTAGATTTTAATATAAGTTTTGAATTCATAAATAGTTTAATGCGTCATGTATACATATGCCATATTTTTCATTTGCTGCATTATATGTGTTGCTTAGTAACGACTTAATACTTTGTCATGATGTTTTAAATTCATGATTGATTATTAGCCATTTGATAAAGATTCATTCACACAGATCTCAGTTTCGTTCGTCGTTACTGTGTATCATTTGTAGTTTGATTTCTAGCACACTCGTGTACAAGCAGATCTTTTTGGATAAATAAGGTAAAAATGACAGTTTTGGTTGAAAGAAATTAACCGCATGTCTTTCTTGTTTCTCTTCTCTTTCACCCCTCTGACCAAATTATAAATGACGCCCTTTTGATATCTAGAAATTATTAAAATCTTTTGACTCCAGTTTTATAATATCAATTCCACGAAGCTAGACATGTTATAATTCATTGAAAAGATTATGATCTCTTCCCAAAGATACATTACTTCGAAAACGACAGATATAACGCCCATTCACACCTTTTATCCTCGTATTTCCTTCATTTTTCTAAATCCCGAATTGAAAAAAGTGAAAATTTAAATTTTATATCGAAATAGCTAAACTCAATATGCCAGAAACAAAAACGCACAGCTTATTGCTTACATAAGTTTAGTTTAAAATGTTGTGCTGTGTTTCATCTTGCTTTGATTTTGAAAGTCGATGGTCAGTTACCTCAAGAACAAATGGTACCATTCTCAGATTACAGATAATAATGAATATCTTTATAAAACGAATTTTAAAACGTGAAGTCAATATTCACTGATATTTCCCTCAAGTAAGAATTACATTAAAGTAGCATTTGACACTTGAGGAGCTGTGGCTATTTATTGTTAAATTGCAACACAAGAAACATCCTTTCTTCGATTTCATATTCGATCCATTGATTAACCAAATGTATTCAACATTACCTCATACTCTACGCTAATAATAGTTTACGTGTTAAAGTATTCCAATTTTGTAAATTAGAAAATATTTTCCAAAACTTTTATTAGGGCGTATATAGTTGTGGCATTTTCATGAGGCAGCACAATTACTTATACAAAATACCCTCACATGTTCACGCAGCCCCCGTCGAAATCCACGCCTGCTGCCTACGAATCCAGCGCTGGTCGGAAAGTGTCGTCTGCTTATGTTCCTCATAGGCGTTTTCAGACTGAGAGGCCACAATCGGAAACATACAGGAGTGTTCTAACAATGAAACCATCAGGAGCTCGTCCCCAATCAGATTGGGTGTCTAGTTCAATATTTAGAGATATACGAAATCCTGAAACATATGAGCTGAGGCGGCGACTCGCTAGAGAGTCCCCTATTCGCTCCCCCACCATTTCCCCCTATCAGAGCCCCAGAGAGTCCCCTGACAGGGAGTTAGGACAAGGTCGAAGGTACAGAAGGGCCGGGCCCAGTCGCGTAGGAAGCTCATACACTAGACTCGTTAAGCAGACAAAGAGATATTATCCATCTTACGATGAAATTGAAGACTGTAGTGACATTGAGGATACATTCACTGATGATGATGATAGAGACAGATATTTGAATTATCCAATCAGAAGTGATGACACATATGACTTTGGTGATGACGTCGACGATGACGTACAGTCAACAACAAGTCATATCAGTAGTTATTATGTGCCCCCGCGCGAACGCTCGCCAAGCCCAGTTGAGTATATGGCTTATCAGCCCCGAAAACGGAGGATATATGATGACGATGAAAAGTCGGAGACGCCTCAACGCTACACAAGTGTCGCAGATATCCCCCTCTTTTCAATGTCGCCTTACCGGTCCGCTTTGGATATCAATAAGTCCGCGTTGGTTCCGAGCAATACTTCAGTGCGGCACGGTTCCTCGGTTGCAAACGATGTCATGTTTCACGATATCATTTCTCAAACAGCTGCTAAAGCGCGACAGGCTCTGAAAAACGTAAATCTAGAGGAGTATGACTCGGCGGCTCTAGTATTTAGTGTAGAGGGGGAGATGAAAGATCCTGTCAGGGGAAAGTCTATGGGGTTCGAATATGTAGCTCGTCCTCTAATGTTGAAGGGTCCAATGCTAGCGGGTCCAGCGATGTCCGCTATTCGCTCGTCAGATCATGGTTTTAGGGGTTACTTAAATGATTTATCAAACTTTCGACAGGGAATTAAAGACAGACTTTCAAGTGGTTATAGCGCCCTTTCTGAGGCATTAAGATTGCCCCGTTATCGAAGGAGATTGCCATTAGCATTAGAATACGAGGATGATGAAGATTTATATGGTTACGATTACTCTTCCCCACTACTCAGTCGTAGAAAACGAATCGGGGACTACTCCTATGGACAGGAGAGACTTAATCTGTTCCCACTGCATGGAAGCAGACATAGAGCTTTGCCATCGTCTGATGCTTCCCTAGATCAAATTGATTCCATGGAAATGTACGACCCCGACGCAGAACTTCAGCTAACAACTCTTGAAAAAATTAAGATTAAGGTAAAGCGTTTGAGGCTTCTTCCATATCCGAGATGATCCTCACATTTTCCTCTTCCTGTTGTTTGTACCTTAGATATCCATTTCCCTTTGCACGTCCTGTTCCTTATTTGGACTCACTCTTTAGTGTCTTGCGAGGTCGTAGCAATTGTGGAAAGTTCTTATATAATCTCTATATATATCCTGTATTAATAATAAAATCGCACGTTTATAATTGTTCAAAGTATATAACTTCCCATTAAGCCCTACTAAATCATATATACACACGTAACTATGCCATGTTGTCAATGTGCTAATCAGGGCAGGGTAACTTCGGTGTACATACGTCATGGTTTCAATTCAAATTTCATTGGTCCACGCCTCTGTGTTTGTCGTGGATGATTCATGACATTAACCACAATTTTATGAGACTCCTATTTCACTAAAGTTGTTCGAGGAGGTCAACGTGAACTTTGATTGATATCATGACGGTTATTGATTTTGTGTTCGTAAAATGGCAGAATCTAAAAACACGTAATCATGATCATCAGTTTTAGTGTGTATCATTCGTTTTCGTTTTTGTTTTTGTCCAAATTCGGCAATTAGGTCGGGTGTGTCTTGTTTTGAGACAATTTTGAAGTTACTTTAGACCCTGGTCGTGTGCTTGTTGGAAATGTACATAGTGTAGTAGGAGTGTGCTTTCCGATTGTATCTAGTTCCGTCACTGATTGGTGTGTTCTCGTGAAATGAAGTGGTTGATATCGTCCCAGCCAGCAGCGCTTTCTGCTTATCTAACGTCGACGGTGGGTTGCTTGAATACAAGTGTATTCTTTTGGGGAGCTGAATAACTCTCTTGCCCATGAGAATGAACAATTGTCAATCCTACTATAAAACACTCCGTTATGAATAGATAGACATTCCAAGTCCTCTTCCGTGAACGTGCTTTGCCTCATACAACACTCATCAACCCTCTCAGAACAGATATCAACCAATAGTCATCTTTTTGTTTCCTTTTCAGTGGCATTTTCTAAAACATTTATTTTTTATATTTCAGCCAAATCTAATATGTTTTATTCTTCCTTATTCTCACATTTGACTCCTCGCCGACAGGTGAACACTGAGACCCATGCCAGTCCAAAAGCTGCAGTGGCCTCCAGGCGTGCACGATCCCATAGCCACTTCACGTACCACCACCCAACGGCCGCTCCCAAGTCCTACCTACCACCACCACCTAAGACCATGTCTACTCCCTCACAATCCTATGTCCGACGGCCGAGGAAAGAGGTAGTAGTAGTATCTTCCTTCTCACGTCCTCGACCTGCTTCCGCCACGGACTCAAACTACAGAGTCTATACCAAGAAGGCGGCCATGGCTGACTGGTATCCCGGTAGATTCTCGAGTATCCCACACTACTCTCCCTGGTGGCCTTTCTACACCTCCGCGTGGCAACAGTATCACAGCTATTACCCGCTCAGGTCGCCACGTGTGATCGAAACCGTCTTTGGTCCGAAAGTTTCTTCGCCAACCGAATGGTATTCTAATTATTTTTCGGTGTACCCTTCAAGATCCGTATATCCGGCCCGCTACAGACTGTATGATTACGATTACCCAACCTTCAACAGAAGGACTGCACGGTTTCTGGCCATACCTCTCGTTTACAAACGAAAATACGCCGGAAAGGTGGTAGTGTCTTCTTCACATAAGCAGTTTTGTGCTTGCAAAATATTTAAGGTTATTCACGAGAAGATCGGGGTGTAATTTATATGAATTTATATATTCATATAAAGCATTTGTAATATAGTAGAATTATCTTGAACGATTCCAAAACTTTTAAAAAGACCCTTAATCCTCATGAATTTTCTTAAATATTGTTTTGAAGTGAATCGTTGTATTAAAAATAATGAAACAGTCTTGAACGGATTCCTTGTCCATCAGTTTGTTGCAAAAGCAAGCTAACCAGTCTGGTACGTTGCAAACCCATTCAGCCATGGCTGTCATGCTTGTCTTCACGTCTCACCATCAAAACATGTTCTCATTGTAACTGTTCTATCCACAGCGGCAGTGTATTTTTTGTATATTGTTTCGTCTACTTCATGATCGAACATTTTTGCTTTCTTTTTGACTATATATGTTGTTGATTCTCATGGGAAAGACAGCGCGCGCTAGTGCTTTGTTGCTATGCATTTCTGTACTAACCGTTGGGTGTTTCCATTTTCAGACAAAGTGAATATCGCTTTCAGTCAGTCAGTTAAGCATGCGTAAACATGTGGAAGTGTGAAGCATGGTGGGATACTACCTGAATGACATGTTCCACACTCAGTGCCGTCATGTGGTGGTTGGTATTGCATGTGTCGATGTCGCCAGCATGGCTCTGTGGTGCTTTCGTGTGTCTCTCTCCAATAGCAGCAATTTTAATCATTTTTATAGATTTGTTTCTATGAATTGAATAATATTTAACGGATGTCTATTTCTATGTTATGCAGATGATTTTATGATAGATGATGGCTTATAAAGCGAGTGATACTGCGCACAGAATATTCGACATGTGTATGTTGTCTTTGAAGTACACATACAATAGTTTGATGGCTATTACGTTTCTGCACAAAACGAACTTCTTTAACTAACCTCACAACTAAGCTTACATTCAATTTACATTACGTGGTTTTTTATGCAATTTGTTTTGATGCAATTTGCGTGTAATTTGTCTTGTTATCTTTTATAAATAACCATAGCAATATTCAATATGAAAATCAGAGTATTCCAGAGGCCGCAAGCTTAAGTTTTTTCGACATGTCATAATTCCATCAATGGTACGTGATTACCAGATAGTTCGACTTGAGAACCAAGTTTCAAAATAACGGATATAATTTCTTATCTTTGATGTCGAAATATCCGGTCTCGGCATGAAGAACCCTTGAAATTCGCTAATGCACTCGACTTATAAAATTATGAACTTTTCAGTGAATGATAAGTTTTGGCAATACCCTTTTCAGCATATAACATACACATTAAAGTAAAACAAAAAACAAAACAAAACCCGATATTATGATAACCAATAATATCTTGCTTTGATGAAGCAACCAAAATGCTTCATATGTAAAACAATGGTTAACATTTAACCCTAGAAGTTATTTTGATATAGAAATATATGTAAAGCCGTGAATTTTCCAAACAATTATTCCTGTGAAATGCAGTTATCACTCACTTTATAGCAATTTCTAAAAATGTTTTTAAAACTTAATTTGAATAAATCTAATAATAACTTAAGCATGTCTATTAAGCAAAAATGACAATGTAAATTTTCTATTCATCCAAATTTTATTTGAATTATTCAATTTCTTAAATGAAATTCAAAATAAATGTAACGATAAATGACTAGCTGTTATGGATGAGACAACGAAATTCGTGTAAAGCCCAGTTGGTTAGTCCAACACTGATCTTACGTTGTTCCAAAACAGGCCGCTCTCGTGGGAAGCAAGGTCGACGTTGTAACACCAAAAAGCCGTAGACCCAAGTCGGATTACGCTGCCAAGGTTATTCGCAGAATTAAGAAGGAAGAAAGGGAACAGGTATTTATCACAGACCTGTCAATCTGATCAGACATGAATGGCCTTCTTGTTTAAATGTGGAGTATCATCCCTTTTAGTATGATATTGTACTTCCTCAAATTGCATAATTATAGAGTCAGATGTTGTTTTGGTAATCTACTGGTTGTTTAAACAGTAGTTATTGTTCGGTAGAATGAGTGATGTAAACGGGATTGGAGACAAGGATAGAAAAAGATGTTGTAGTAGATAAAAAAACTTAGCAAATTCCGAGAACGTCAGTTGGTGAAAGTTGAGGTTATTCTGTATGCACGTTGTTACCCTTATATGTAGTTTTTTTTCAATGTTGGTTTTTATTTTAGTTTATACTAGAGTTGCTGCTTCTATCATAGTTCGATCCTTTATTAACCTTTACAGACTGCCCCCGAGGACGTTACGTGTTCATCGATGTCCGCCTCAAAGCCAGTTGTGAGTATTACCGCCGGATCCCTTCAGGAGACGCCATTTTCCTTCTCCTACTAAAAACCGCCATCTATTAACACTCATTCTTTTGTTTTCAGTAAAATCATTAAGAAGGTACATAACCTTTGGTCATTGATGATCACATTGTGCAGTTGCTTGCTCTTAACTAGCTTTTGACGCTATATTGCAAAAAGTCTGTATTTTTCGAAAGGGTGAACTGTTTTATAACCAGAACTTTTCAAGCTTTTGACTTTAATATTTCACAAGCTAGCTTCACTTTTGCTCATGTGACTGTGGGTTTTGTACACAAGGATCCATTTCGTTTCGGCGCGATATCAAATGTACGAAAGCACTTGTTACAGAGGAGAAACTGAATACGCATGATACATGTTTAGTAGCTGCGCATATCATTCGTTGTCTTTCCAAGCGTTGCACAGCAATAATATTTAATTATACATTCAGAAAATGAAGGTAACCTTGTCCTTTGCATGACAACTTCTTTCCTCCATCAGTTTACATTGTTTATGTAGCTGAATTGGATGATATGTAATCATTATGTATATAGTTTCATTCAAACATTTTCAAAATGATGGAATATTATTGAAAACAAAGTGAAAAAAATTGTTTAAGGCAGATCTGTCCCTTATGTGCCTTTGATAAATCGATAAACTTTGATTTTCAATACATATTTCATCATAACGAAGCACATACACACACAAACACAAACCGTTGTGGGAAGCAGGTGGACGTTTTCTTAATTAAGTTCCCAATGACGTCATTTCTATGACGTCATTGTCTGTACTGGTCATTAGTTTTGATTCCAATCGCATTATTTCAGTCGACAACATTTTCAACAAGAGGAGGAAAAGCTATTCGGGACGTTGATGGGTTTACTCAACCCAAAAATGTTTTGTCTTGGCAGGTTTGTAAAGAAAATGTTTCGTGACTGCTGCTCTTTGTATCGTTGATTATGAACTTGTTGCAATATGTGTGCTTATGCTTAAGTATAAGAATTATTTCAGCATACTTTGTACGTTTATGGCACCGCAGATTATGTGTCCATTGTTTATTCATGTTTACTTTGAAGCTGTGTCAGATGTGTTTGCTTTAAATGCTGTCGCAGAAATAAATATGTATATATATGTATATATAAATATTCATACATTGTTTTTTATTTATTATGCGAGTTTGCACGATTGCTTATTTTACACAAAGAAAACAAAAATCAAAATACCAATGTCTGCTTCGCAATTGTTTAAAACAAAGAAAAAAAAGATTTTTTTTCAATAAGCTTCTGTTTGCATGCACGTATGCACAGCTTTATTTTGTGTCGATGTCGAAAAATTATTTTTCTGTTGCCGCTTTTTTGTCTATAAAGTTTTTATTTTGTTGCTACTTTTTATGATGATTTTCTAAGACATAATTTAAAAAGATAAATGAATAACTAATAATTAAAACATGAAAAAAATTACAAATTATCTTTTTTATACTATTTCTGTTAATCTTTTTTTCACATTTTTTATAATAACTAACCATTCATTTTGAATTGGAATGATTCCCATAAGAAAACAATTATTCGTTAATTACCTCCTTTTATTTTATTGCTGAATATGTGTTTCGCAAAATTGCTTTAGATTTGAGAAGCTGTGAAAATGAGATGTTTTAGCTGCGCTAAATATGTCTCCGCTTATTTTTGTGATCCGTTGTGACATTGTATTGTATCAAAATGCATTTCTTTCTTGTGTAATTGTCGCAATATTTGTAAGCGTTTTTGCTCAAAATTAAAACCAACAAGAAACATATAACTATTTTATGAAAAACTAAAAATAGAAGAGATTATTTACGAGATCGTTATAAAAATAAATATAAAAAACTAAAAGTAAAACTCAATTACTGCCGTAAGAAAGAATTGCATTTTCCCGCAAAACGTATGTAATTTTTTTTCGCACAAAACGTTTAGTCAAATATAATTAAAGATATGTTATTGATATCTTATATTTATGATAATTAATTTAGTATTTAGCAAAAACACAACTTAAGAAATCTAATTATCGTTCTGTAATTGTGATCTATATCAACATTAATAGTCCATCCCTACTAGACCTTAACATCTATTTCAAGTTAAGCATGCGCGTCTATGAAATTTGTTTACACAATATTTTACTTGGTGTCATGAATTATATAAGAACTTATAGGCTAGGATAATTATGGGTTAGAACCCGATATTAGTACCATCCTGTTGCTGATTCCAGTATCGTATTGAATCTCGCGTGGATCCAGAGGATATCATCGAAATGCCCAAAACGTATGCAGCTGTGAAGGAGCAGATGAAACAAGTCCAATGCAAAATGGACAAACATCGCCAGTTAATGGACAGGTATCTAGAGCCTGATTTGAAACCCGAATCCGAAGACGTAAAGAGTAAAATAATGAATTTGTACGTGGATATGGAGCAGAGGAACCCCTCGTAAGTGACGGGACCACCAATGCCTGCCTAGCCGGGACGAATGCAGTGCATGGATTGGTTAAACTATTTCGCGCTACAAATATATTTAGATTGGCTCTAACATGCCGTTAAACAGGAGTGATTACCAGAATAGTTTTAGTATCTAATGAACTACTGTACTATATACGTGTAGAAATGTAGAGACTACTAACCAATAACTCCACTATTGAAGAATGTAGTTGAGGTAACATATATCGAAGTGTAACACCGTAATATCACACACTTAATCGCCATTTCATTGTCTGACTTTTTAAGAGAGCTTTTTATCGGCAAATAATTTCAAATTTTAAGACAACTGGAAAAACAAAGACTTCGCGTACCATGTTAGTGTCATGATGCTTTGCCTTTCTGTCTGATAAATTTTAAATCACTGTCTGTACTGAGTCGGTGAAACAGTAGTGTCTTCAACAGTGGATCTTATCCTGCTTTATTGCTGCATTTTTTTGTTTGTGCGCATGCGTGGCTAATCTGCCATTTGCAAAACTGTCTCATGGAAACTTTCGAACTGTGCGAGTCTACGAAATAAAAATTATAGAAATATTATTGTTGAGTTGCAAATATTTCTTAACTTGACATAATTTGGAATGATCTAAATTACTCTTTTTCCAGCTAATTCTGTCGAAAGTTTCTTAAATCACCACACCTTTTTCAATTACAATATGATACCAAAGACTTTTATGAAAATTACTTATGTTCAGCAACACAAAAAATCTAAATATGACAAAATATATGTTGGATGTCTGAATTCTGATAATGTATGATCCATGTCACGTTCATCTATATCTTAACCTTTCAATACATGAACACGAGTATACAAAATGAGGAATCAGTTTTGATTGCATTCAAATGTGTTGATTTAGTTACATTATCAATAGAATAAAGTAAAACACTGACAGTATTGTTTAGGCTTTAAACGATAAAAGAGGTCTTTGGTATCAACGTTCGCTTCCTCTAACTTATAAAACAAACCTGAGCAAGACGTACTCCGACTGATTCCACTGTGTGACAAACGTCTTTACCTTCCCACAGTACTACACCGCACCACATATCATCCTTCCTCATCTGTAGCCTAGTGTCATCTATTATAATGGCATGCATCTTCACTTTTCAGTTTCTATTTCTTCAGTTGAAAATGTAGTCGCAAAACATGTGAATAATATTCTTGTATCTGTTTCCTTTCTTTTATTTTCTATTATCTTCTTTATTTATTGCACCAGAATTATATTAAGTTTATAACGTGTATTCTTTCCTCTTTCTTATGCACTGATATAATAGTTGTGTTTGTTGCTTGTAGATGATCACAATGGTTTCGTTTCAAGAAGAACTGATAGATATTCAAATATAATTTTTATAAACTATTTTCAATATTCAAGAACAGAACTTACAGCGAGATTAAAGTCAATATTTTAATCGGGTTTTTATTTAGTATTTAGTTGATTTATTATCGAATTAAGTTATATCATAGTCAATTGTTAATATACATGTTGATATTTATTTAAATATATTAATGAAAATGAAATATAACTAATATGTGCTTTTCTGTTAAACATTGCATGACCCAGTGGAAAGAAAGACGAAAAAATATATTGAAATATCTATCATTTATAATATTCCCAATATATCTTACCTTAACGCATTTACCCCTGAGACACATTTAAGATCTTCCAAATTATTGACTAGACCAGTCCATTATGAAATAGCAGGGGTGAATGAGTTAATGATCTATGATTATGTAGCTGCATTTTCAACACTTGGTGTGACGGTACTGAAATTGTTCCGTACGTGTTATAGGATTTTCGGCTAGTCCCCGCTGCAGTTTCTGTAAACAACTAATTTTAATTATACGTATACAATAAATGTAACTTTAAATCGAAAAAAAATCATTGAAATATTTTAATAGATTCAATCATACGGATTTAAAAAAAACTCATACAATATCATTTAATAAGATAATTGAAGGTTCCGTCATGTCTTACTCTGTATGTGTGTCCCTTACATGTTTCTCAATATGTGTGCTACAATGTAATTAATTTGTACATTTCTCGCCAGATTACTCCTGAGAATTTAAAACCAAAGAAACAATGTATGAGGTTGTTTTTTTGTTTTTTGTTTTTTTATAAAACGATCCTACTTTGTAGCATGCATTGAGAAATAATGTAGAAACCAAAGCGATCATTTGTAGAAATTCTAGACAGTAATTTAGTATAATTGCAATCATATTGAGATGCGTAAATACTGATTTCAGTTCATCCACTTTATTAACGTTGGGTGTGACAATATTAATGTACAGTAGAGGATTTCCTCATCAATCTATACTTATTAACAAAAAAATCATTAATTATGAAAAAAAATATTTATCTATTCAATTTTACTGATAAAATGTAAAAATAATATGCTATATAAATATGTGAAAAATAAATATTGTTTCAATGTTTTTGTACATAACCGAAAATTATGCGAAATATGCGAAGAAATGTCGCTTTGTTTGTGAATTCCATTTGTGTCTTGTTTGCCCAAATATCCATCAAATTGAATTATGCTTTTCCGAGCATCCGAATCTGACACTGGCTAAGCATACCTATCCATATTTGTGCACGGCTACTTCACTTTCAATTGAGAATGAGGCCTTACCAAAGTTTGCTTCAGGCTGTTTTACCACTCAAAAAAAAAAACCTCTCGCAGAGAAGCCTTGCCACTGTGACACAAAAGGAAGCACTCGGGTTGCCTACGTATGCTAAGGATTGCAGTGATTGCTATGTACTAACGAACCATTCTCTTTGTCTTTTTCTGACCTAAAGTCTTTTCAGGGCAACCGGAGAAGGCGTTACGTCATCATCAACTGAATATAGTGAAAAAATCACTCCTTCGGTACGGGTACGAGCAACTTCTGTACGCCCGCCGCCTGTCGTAAGTGCTTGCTTATTGTGCAAATGTCGTCCATACTAGTGCTGCTTCGTCGACGGGATAAATTTTACACTTAAAACTATTACAGTATTTTCTTATTTTATATGTTTTTTAATGTGGTCGACTGGTTCACAACGCCTGCCACATTCATAAATGACCATGGCTGTTAAAACTACACTGTAATTTATTCGCTAGCAAACAAGATATTTATTTTAAATATTTTTTTCACAATTTTTAATGTATCCTTAGGCAACTATCTTTTTTAAATATTACTTTCCATTATTTCATATAAACGTTTAACAAGAAAAATTAAAAATAAAATCTGAAAATTCACGAAAAAATTAGCTTCGATATCGAATTTTAATACATATATATCTAGTCAGAAATCAATCATTCCCAATTTTTATGGATTGACTGAGTTTATGCACTTATTAGTGTATATGGAATTGTTTTGTAATGTTAATCTGTATGTTGTTATACACAGGTTGCACCACGACCGTTTATAATGTAAACACAGACATCCACCTTTGTTGTTACTGTACATACACACCATGCATGTCATGTTATTGTAATTCAGAAACAGGGATGATAATATATGTGCTATATATGGCTCGTCTGATGCCGCGCGTGTGGCGAACGTGTTCATGTGTTTTGCATTTATGCTATATATGTTCAGCAGCAATATGACCAACCGACGGAGAATAGTCCGGGTATACATAGCAACAACAAAAACAACATCATGGACATTTGTATCAAGTGCTTTCGTATATCAATTAGTATAATATGGTATTTCATTTCCCTTTCACACTTAAACACCCTTTACCCTTCCGATAATCCTGTAGATTGATCATTCGATCATTAAATGACGTTACTAACATTTTTAATTGAAATCGTAATTTTACTTGTTAAAATACCATATCACTAACTTGTAGCTATGCCAATATATACCAAGAAACATTTTGTAAAAATTGTCATACATGTAAATACCTCAAAATCATTATCAATCCACGAGATTTTTGTAGCTTGACGAGGAACTGGCTTCCTTGGTATTCCCGTATTACAAGACAATCTATCTTCATTTACTTTTAAATCTTCATGATTTAGCTAGCAATGGTTGAGATTGACCTCGATGACCTTTGATAACCCGAAAATACGCGCATCAGAGGGGAACAAGTATTGTAAGATCTAAGACCAAAATTTACAGTATGCATTTCGTGTCCCTCCCCCTTTGGCGTTGGGTTTAGTAGATGTGAGCCCCTTTCCTATCTACCTTTATCCATGGTTTCTTCCAGTATAAAACAGGTGACCTATTCCTCTGGCATCAACATCCTGTTGCCCGTTTTAGTTACCCGGGTCTATCTAAACGAAGTACATATATGAATATAACACCCCATTATCATAATATCCAAAGAATGTTACATGTAGGGACTCAATTCTATTCCGTATCTACGTGGTGCAGTTACCTTCCCTTCATGGTAGATATATATTGCCGTGTCATTTTAAACGACGTTATGTTTGAACCACATCTATGACGTAACAATATATACCTACTCATAATTAGAGATAATTCTAATCAGTATTACTAAATTGTAAAGTAAAATATAAATCAGAACTGCATTAATAACTTCATCATTTTGACCTTTTGACCTTTTTACAATATCAGAGCTTTACCCCCGACACCAAGTTTCACGGAGACAACGAATATTCCCCAATGTCGGATGTACGTAGACGGGTTCGCAGTGTGATACGCAAGAACAAGAGGGCTGCCTCCGTCATTTAATACACCCGGAGGTCATTCTTAGGTACCTAGGGGCGGGTAGGTATGGATACCAGGATCTAGAGTAGATCTAGGTGTTTGTTCTCTTCATGCCGACAATAGTTGTTCAAGAAACTGAAATTTTAAAACAGAATTGTAATGGTGCAGTTTACTTTCACCAGACAATATGTCATGGTGTGAACTTCCAGTACGTACGCACTGATGTACAGTTTGGTTTCTAAAATTATCTTTTTTTTCGAAAATTTTCTTTAACAAATATATATTCAAAATGTAACTTCAATTGATTCCTTATTACTATTTTTAAAATGTTGAAAAACTACCTAGATGTCTTAGTCAAGACAAGAACTTAAAACGTTCAGTATACGTACAATTTTGTTAAATTATTCCAGTAAGTCTTCGCATTGAAGGGAACAAGTGCTAGAACAATACTATGCATCGTGCACAAAGCCTACTCTAGCAGGATATATCCATACTTTATATACACTATGGTCTATACAAGGGTAACATTCTCTGGTGTGAACAAATCCTCGTATCCTCTTGAGGCGTCGGATGACGTCGTCCTCCAACTACTCACACATCACCTCTTCAAAACTATCCTCACTCTGCGTGAATTCCGAAATGTATACACTTATGTTGAAGACAGCTTCATTTCGGACGTATTGCAATATAGAAGTAAAACTATCATCATTCAATTAGTTCATCATCATATGGTCATGTTTCTAATATTTGATGGGAAAGGGTATACACATTTAAGAATATTAGTGCACAACCATAATACCGTCCAGAAATGGAGCTACAACAACATTTATATATCTATATATGTGCAACATCTTAATTCTTGCGTGCACCGAAATAACTTGTAGAACCGTTTTCCACTATGTAAATAACAAATAAATCCTAGTATGAAATTATATTCATTCTATCCTTGCACGACCGACTTTCACCATAGAGAGACGCCCTAACTCCCAATGACAACGGTCGATGACAATCGAACCACCTATCCAAACACTCCGATGGTTGCCGGATATTTGCGCGGATGGTTTTTATTTTAGAGACTTCTCTTGGAGACCTTCCTCTATATATATAAGCTTGCGCATGCCTCGTAGCGTAGCGTCCTTAGCCTACCATGTCCGTCTGCCATATCGATATGCTTTAGTGTCTGTTCAAACTTTGTAGTTATCATTCACTTAATGTTGCAGCAACTGTTACTAAATGAAATCTTAGTTTGTCTTAACACAAGTTCAAAGTACTTTTTAACATCTAATTGTCTATTCATTATAACTTTCTTTGGCTGAACATAGAAACTATATCTAGTATCTGTTCCATTAATTTACACTGCTAGAGCAGTGTTTAGAAATGTTTCTCCAACGTTAGTGAATGGTGTAGTCTACCTGCATGACACGTACATATCAGTTCTATCCTCACTTGTGCAGACCGTAAGTATGGACCATCTTTTTTGTTATTTTAATCTTAAATTTCTATATCTGTCAAATGTGAGTAAAGAAAGGAACTAATAATTCAGTCAATACTTCAGTCAATACAAAATAATGCTAGCATAGATAAACAGAACTATTATTTATACAAAAAAATGTAATTAAAAGAAGCATATGTAGAAGTATATACATGTACAAGTAATGCAATGATAATCATTGGTAAATCCGTAACATTGTTTCAAAAAGAAATCCCAAAATACGTATCATAGTATATTGTGACGATACAATAATGATGTGTACTAATATAGGGTTTTTGTATTGTTTTCAGGACTAACGTTCGGATGGTATAAATACTTGAGAGTCAATGTTGCAGAAACTGGCGTTTCTCTTTGAAAATGGTCTCCATGCTACACAAACATTCTGACATATTCTCATACCTTTTCTTTTTGATGCGCTTTATAAATGGGTCGAGACGTAACACGGAACAATAAGCGGTACAAATTACTGCATCGGGCAGGTACAGGGTTCGCAAAAGAGGTCAAACAACAAAAGGATAACATCTATCAACGAGAGGTACTCGTGAACTTGGCATTGTGGTCCTTGACGAAGTATGGGACACTTTAATATAAACTCGGGTGGTGTGATACACAGACGATTGACAAATATTCGAAAAGTAGAAATGGAGTAAATGGTTTTTTTCAGAGATTTACAAGTTGTCGGACGTGTGCAATTTAATTGGCCATTGTTATATGGAAACATCCTAGGGACACTTTGGTGTCCAGTTCCTGTACTTATTATCAGCACGTGATCAGATGTAAATTAATTCTGCTTACTATCCCTCTCGTTTGTGTATAAAGTGTTTTCTTAATTATTGTGTGTATAATTCTCCAATTCATTATTATACCTGAATTGAACTGCCACAAAGCCACATTGTGATAAGGACAATGTTTTTATTGTTTGAATTTTATATGATAACAAACTCTTTCATTCTACATACCAATGATGACCATGTGCTGTTAGCAAAACATCATTGTATTGGAGCTACATGAGAAAATATCAAGTGTACATATTCCGTAACTTTAGGACAATATAGATATGACTAATTTATTATATTTGAGTAAGAATAAGTTTCTTTGTGTTATAATTAACTTAAGATGTACAGCATATTATCCCTGCTTCAGGTGCGGTTTGTTATAGAAATGGAGAAATGGTCGTAATTTCATGATATTGTTTACATTATTATTAATTTAGCTACATAAAAAATGTGAACGCCCTTGACGCACTTTCGTTGTTATTTGTATTCCATGATTTATTATACTTCTCAACCAAGTAGGCGACTACTAGAGATAATTAAGGTCAAAGCGCCTGCTCTGCTAACCTGTGAATCTACTAGTGACAGACATAAGCCACAAAGCCCGAGGATTTCCTTAAATTTTATGTCATGCTGATTACTGAGGTCAGATATCACGGTCCTGTGCTAGCAGCATCAGAGATGAAAAATCTCATTTCATTTTTAAACCTGCGTGTGTATGATTATGAAACAGTATTGACACACAGAATTTAACGACAACGTATCCCTTAAGAATATTGAGAAGTCGTGTTTCATATTATAAAGAGTTGAACGAACGGGAGGGAGGTGGCGTCTTAGCATGGATACAATTTGCAATGAGTATACGTACGGCGCATTTTTTTTCGAAAGCTTCAAACAAATTTTCTACAAATGTTATTTGTCTAAAATATAATAGTGTATCTATTTCCATTATCTTGTAGTTGCTTTTAAACAAAAATTAAATAAATTTGGCGCAATGAAGTTTATGAGAATAATCATAAATATTGTTGGTTAATATTTTAAAATTGTTATAAGTGCAAAGAACTTCCCTCAAAATGCAGTCTACTCCTCGAAATGATTTTCGAAACCACAAAACATTTGAATGTACATTGAACATGCATTACCGAAATCTTTCCAGTCACCTTTCAGTTAAACCGGTTTGTATAAAGACTGTTTAAAATCTCACCAGTATCCCACCAGTCCAACCGCAATAGAAAGCCTTTTGGCTTGTTATAGGATGTAAATTACGACGTGTGATTGGATGTATTTAAAAGAATTAATGGTACTTACTAGAACTCAGCATTTATTTATAATGTCTATGTAGATATACACTGTTTGGATACGTATTTGTCCTAGTCTAGGTACATGTAGATGGTAGAATTTCCTGACGTGGTTCTTCAGTGATTATTTAGTCTATGTTTAAAAATCTTAATATTTACAAAGTTGACCACATGCTCCGGTAGAGCATTCCATACCTCTATATTCCTGTTACTGAATACATTTTTTGGTTATATTTAGACGGAATGTTTTTTGAACACTTTTTCCCATTTCCTCTGGTTCTTGTATGACCCATTGGCGTACATATTGTGTCATTGTTGACAATGTCAATTTTGTTGATGATTTTGTAGGTCTCCACTCTTAATCTTCTGTATTCAAGAGTAGGAAATCCTAAGGCCCCGAGTCTTTCTGGGTATAAGTTTTAAAGACTAATTAGTCTCTTTGCTCCTCTTCTTTAGACGTTTTCCAGTGCCTTTGTCTTTCTTAGTCCATGGTGTCCAAACTACCGAGCAGTATTCAAGATGTGATCTGACTATAAGTTCTTATACAATGTTGTAAATGTGTTATTGTCTAGATAAATAAATGTTCGGAAGATGATGCACATGATGTTATTTCCCTTGGTCACTGCTTTTTGAATATGTTCTGATAACTTTAGGGTGTTGTCCACAGTGACTCCTAGGTCTTTCTCTATTTTAATCTTTTCCAATGGAACTCTGTTGTTTCCGTCTCTGATATTGTAATGGCTGTTTATTAGTAGGTTTCCGATTTCCATGTGTTTACACTTGTCCTTGTTCAGTTTCATAAGTCATACATCTGTCCAATCTGGTATTCTGTCAATGTTATTTTGGAGCACATGACAGTCTTCAGATGTTATCTTGGAATATAGAATAACAAAAAGACTGTGCGTACCATATACACGTTTTGTTTTTATTCATACGCCGGAGTAATATAGATTTAACAAACGAAACAATCAAACTTACCAAAAATAACAACCATATTAACTAATTTCAAATAAAACTTAACAATGAAAGTTGAACATCATGACTATGAACTCTAATTTAACTCTAAGTCAAGCATCGCATAAAAAGACAAATTCTGGAGTAATTCTATTCATGAATAAGATTAAAAAATATACATGTACATGGATTCTAGATAACAATGAAAAACAGATGTTTTGATTTACTTTATATATGTTTTATAGAATAGATAAAGGTCGACATAATATCTGCCCTATCATCTTATTACTTCACATTTTTCCGATAAACTTTCAGACTTTTTGTTTTAGCATTTTTTTAAATATTGATTAAGGGTCTTTCAGACTTTTTGTTTTAGCATTTTTTTAAATATTGTAAGCTATTGATTAAGGGTCCTTTTCATCACATTACTTTGCTAAAGACTTCCATTTATTTCAACATGGGGAATAACAAAGCGATAAATACCTAGCTATTGATGTTAACACAGAGAATTTCTTCAATTTACAGTCCAGACGCGTAATTAAAAATGATTTGATGATATATTCTTCAATAGGAAACTCTAAATAATTGTAGAATTATTGTTGTGGGAGAACATTTGATACAAACTTGACAAAAAAACGTCAATTAATTGATGATGTACTTGATCTTCATGGAGACCGTTGACCTATTCGTTTGGGCGAATCGGAACTTTCTGTTTCTGATCTGAAATCCAAACATACTTTGTAGTATGGAAGACAAAACGCTGGTCAGAATAAAAACATTGTATATACATGTAAATCTTTAGTGTGATATTGTCAATATGTAATAAGAAATACATTAAAAAACATTAAAATAAGTAATAGATCAGTTAAAAATCAACCTCGTATTCAAAATAAATGGGTACAATTTTATAAACAAAAGTATCACGTGTCATTATAATACCAACGAATATAAATGAATGTAAATTACAAAACAAGGATGTAAATAAACCCAAATTCATCACAGATATTGTAGGTAAGGTCACAAAAAATCATATCCGTACAGTAGTGCTTACCGGATTAAAAGTCGTCAAACAGAAGACATTTTAGGTCATAATAAATATCAATTTGTGATATATCATATATACATGTAATGATATTTACATTTCTTCAAAATGAAGATAAATTCTTAAATGAAAAGGAAATGGATTAAAAGAAGTACCTTTGGTGATATAAATTTCAACAAGAGGCCCAGAGGGCCTGTATCGCTCACCTGGTTTGTAATGCCAGGTAATGCTCTGGATACATGTTCATTTTTTTCTTTTCTGAAGGAATTTGAATATTTACCTCTAATTCCCCTATTGCCCACCCCTCCTGCCCCCAGGGGGTCAGAGCAAAAATTCATACAAACTCTGTTCCCCTTCCTCCAAGGATGTTTGTGACCAAATTTGGTCGCAATCCATATAGAACTCTAGGACAAGTAGCGATTTATAGGATTTACCTCAAATTCCCCTTTGGGCCCCGCCCCTCCTGCCCCCATGGTCAGAGCCAATATTTATACAAGTTCTGTTTCCCTTCCCCCAGGGATGTTTGTGGCCAAATTTAGTAACAATCCATGCAGAACTCTAGGACAAGTAGCGATTTACAGGATTTACCTAAATTCCCCTATTGGGCCCCGCCCCTCATGCCCCCGGGGGGTCAGAGCCAAAATTTATATAAATTCTGTTCTCCTTCCCCCAAGGATGTTTGTGGCCAAATTTTGGTTAAAATCCATGCAGAACTCTATGACTAGTAGCAATTTAAAGGAAATGCTGACGGACAGACGGACGGACGCCGGACAACGGTCAACGGACGCCGCGCCATGACATAAGCTCGCCATCCCTTCGGACCAGGTGAGATAATAAAAATCTTTTAAGCTCGTACCCTGGTCATTATTAATGTCACGCACCAAATTAGCACTTAATTCAAGCATTTATATATTTGCAACAATTTTAATAGCAGTTAAATAAGCAACAATTTTACTATAACAGTGCAGGTGTTGTATATACTACAGCAGTACAGGTGTTGTATACACTACAGCAGTACAGGTATTGTGTACACTACTTCAGTACAGTTGTTTTAATTTATACACTTCAGCAATACAGATGCCGTATACACTACTACAGTACAGGTGTTGTATACCCTACAACAGTACATGTGTTGTATACACTACAACAGTACAGGTGATATATACAGTTAGAACAGTACAGTATATGTGTTGTGTGAATTATAACCGTACAGGTGTATTCACTCCAACAGAACACGTGTTGTATGCATAAATTACAACAGTGCAGGTGTTGCATACACTACAACAGTTACGTTTTTGTATACACTACACAGTACAAGTGGTGTATACAGTAAAAACAATACAAAGATGTTGTATGCATTACAACAGTAAAGGTGTTGTATACACTTCAACAGTACAAAGGTGTTGTAAGCACTACAACAGTACATGTGTTGCATACACTACAACAGTACAGTTGTTATGTACACTACACCAGTACAGGTGTTGTATACACTACAGCAATAAAGGTGTTGTATACATTACAGAAGAACAATTGTTATATACACTACAACAGTACAGGTGCTATGTACACTAAGGCAGTATAGTTGTTGTATACACTACAACAGTACAGGTTTTGTATACACTACAACAGTACAGGTGTTGTATACATCACAAAAGTACATGTGTTATTATGTACTCAACAGCAGTACAGGTGTTGTATACCCTACAACAGTACAGGTGTTGTATAGACTGCAACAGTACAATGGTGTTGCATACACTACAACAGTACAGTTGTTGTATACATTACAGCAGTACAGGTGTTGTATACACTACAGTAGTACATGTGTTATGTACACTACAACAGTACAGATGTTGTATACACTTCAGTAGTACAAGTGTTGTATACACTACAGTAGTACAGATGTTGTATACACTACAATAGTACAGGTGTTGCATACACTACAACAGTACAGATGTTGTATACACTACAACAGTACAGGTGTTGTATACACTACAGTAGTACATGTGTTATGTACACTACAGAAGTACAGATGTTGTATATACTACAACAGTACAGGTGTTGTATACACTACAACAGCACAGTTGTTGCATACACTTAAACAGTACAGGTGTTGTATACACTACAACAGTACAGGTGTTGCATACACTTAAACAGTATAGGTGTTATGTACACTACAACAGTACAGGTGTTGTATACATTTGTATACACTACAGTAGTACAAGTGTTGTATACACTACAGCAGTACAGGTGTTGTATACACTACAACAGTACAGGTGTTGTATACACTACAACAGCACAATTATTGTGAACACTACAGGTGTTGTATACTCTACAATAAAACAGGTGTTGTATACACTACAACAGTACAGGTGTTGTATACACTACAACAGTACAGGTGTTGTATACACTACAACAGTACAGTTGTTGTATACACTACAACAGTACAGGTGTTGCATACACTTAAACAGTACAGGTGTTATGTACACTACAACAGTACAGGTGTTGTATACATTTTAGCAATAAAGGTGTTGTATACACTACAGCAGTACAGGTGTTGTATACACTACAACAGTACAGGTGTTGTATACACTACAGCAGTACAGGTGTTGTATACACTACAGTACAGGTGTTGTATACACTACAACAGTACAGGTGTTGTATACACTACAACAGTACAGTTGTTGTATACACTACAACAGTACAGGTGTTGCATACACTTAAACAGTACAGGTGTTATGTACACTACAACAGTACAGGTGTTGTATACATTTTAGCAATAAAGGTGTTGTATACACTACAGCAGTACAGGTGTTGTATACACTACAGCAGTACAGGTGTTGTATACACAACAGTACAGGTGGTTTATACGCTTCAGCATTACAGGCATTGTACATACTACAACAGTACAGGTGTTGTATACACTACAACAGTACAGGTGTTGTATACACTACAACAGCAAAGTTGTTGTGTACACTAAGTAAAACAGTACAGGTGTTGTATACACTACAGCAGTACAGATGTTGTATACACTACAACAGTACAGGTGTTTTATAAAATGTACATTTCAGCAATACAGGCGTTGTATACACTAAAACAGTACAGGTGTTGTATACACTAAACAGCACATTTATCACTTGTGATGCTTTACAAATAACATCTTTTCTTCAACTACTACATTTCAAAAGAAAGATAGAAATACTGGTCAAATTATGATTTTACATTGTAAGTTAATTGATCTGTACTCATTAAATGGTCAAGCATTGTTATCATATATACACATAAGTAGTATAACCACAAATAATGGCCACACACTATCATCATAAACATAACAATAATAATAATAAAATACACACACTATCATCATAAACATAACAATAATAATCATAAAATACACACACTATCATCATAAACATAACAATAATAATCATAAAATACACACACTATCATCATAAACATAACAATAATAATCATAAAATACACACACTATCACATAAACATAACAATAATAATCATAAAATACACACACTATCATCATAAACATAACAATAATAATCATAAAATACAAAGTTCCCACCACAACCAAAGACAGTCATTTTCTCAAGATGTTATCAGTTTACATTGATTCAAGGAGAGATAACTCCAGGCTAATTTTGTCATTCAAAACATGAATATCATTACTACATATTGGCACGCTGACATACGTATAACGGGTTATTTTCGCCACTCACAAATTTCGCCATTTGTTCCCCAAAATAGGATGTTTAATTTTAACCATATCATATTTTCGCCATTGAAGTACAACCTGGGTTTAAAATAAAACTGTAAACTGTGTCAAATATTAGGTATCTCTGTCTTAATTAGTTCAGATTCACAGGTGAACACATATTTCACCAAGCGATGTTGTGGGGAAAAATGCGAAAATTAGAAACTGGCGAAAAAAACCTTGTCAAATGGTACACTGTATCATCCCTGACATAACGGTGCATGAGCAGCCTCAGTTAAGTAAAACACAAGAATTCCACAAAATTGGATGTGTCGCCTGCACAGCAATTTAAAACATCACATAAAATAGTTATTTACAGTTGAAAATATTGTTTTTAAAATAACTAATTGCAGTTATCAAGTCCTGTAACTCTTACAAATATTGATGGATTTTGGCCAGTATCAAACCCATCTGAGATCTTATTGATATAAAGCAATATACCAAATTTGGTTGAAATCAGACAATAAATACTAAAGTTATCAAGCGGAAACTATGGATTTATCTGTTTTGGCGATTTTAAAGTTCCGAAACTCTGATGGATATAAACAGATTTTGACCAGTATCGAACCCATCTGACATCTCATTGATATAATGCAATATACCAAATTTAATGTTGAAATCTGACAATAAATACTAAAGTTATCGAGCAGAAACCATGGATTTATCTGTTTTGACAATTTTAAAGTTCCGAAACTCTTGCAGATATAAACAGATTTTAACCAGTATCGAACCCATCTGAGATCCCATTAATATACTGTAATATACAAAGTTTGGTTGAAATCGGACAATAAATACTTAAGTTATTGTACAGAAACCGTTTTCCGGACACAGCCAACACTGATGCCGACACCGACATAGAGATACCTATGTGTCGCACTTGCATTGCAGGGGACACAATAAAGTAGATTTGTTTCGGAAAAAAACATCTCTTTATCTTGAGCACATACATGTAGTTACATGTATCATAAGTTTTAACACAAATGTCAAATCACATATATCAAAAATTATCAATTACATAACATGTATATAAATGGTCCTCACTAAACCTTAACTTATGTGCTATGGCTGATATATATATGCGTTCCTCTCACTCAATTCCTCACTACTTTTCCATCACTTCCTCCTTCGAACTATACCATGTATTACAATACCTACCATCAAACTTCTATCAGAAGCTGCCACCAAGTAGCCTTTTATGTACATTGATTAAGTTCCGACTTGTCTCCAAGTCATCCACAGCAGAAACAGAAATGTTCTCGCAGAAAGATACGTCCAAGGTACGAAGTCGCTTGGTGTAATCTTTGAGAAACTGTATACTTTTATTGGTCAATTTGTCACAGTTAGAGATATCAAGACTTGTGAGGCGGGGTAGTCGTTTAGCGACACACTCTATGGCATCATCAGTAAGGGAAGCACACTGAGCCAAATTAAGGTGTTCTAGGCTAGGATTGTGTGAGGTGATGCAATGAACGGTCAAGTCCGTTATCTGAACCATACTCAAGTTCAGTGACCGGAGTTCTTTGAACTGGACAACTTGTGTCAACCCTAAGTCTGTTATTTTAGTACAAGCAGACAAATCCAATTCACGCAGAATTGAAAGGTTTTTAAGGGAGCAAACTTCATCATGTTTGGACACAAGTTTCTCTATTTCTCCTGGTACACTTTTTGTATGTTTGTCTCCAGTGGGTTTACGGAATATCTCTGTGCTATTGTATTTCCTTGTGCATCGACATTTGCCATGTTCATTGTGTTCGTGTGGATCCCTCGATCCACCCTCCGTACTCTCATACCCAAGGAGGCCCAAGTCTGTGATCTCTTTACACCAGGCCAAACGCAGAAATCGTAGATACTTCAAGTGTTTTGCGATGGTGATTACACTGAGGTCAGTGAGCGGGAAGCAAGATCCTAGATCGAGATGTACAAGGTTTGTGACCACTTTACACATTGATAGGATGAAACTGTCGGACACGCTCGGGCAACAGTTCAGATTAAGATACATCAGAGGAATGTTGATGTTACCACAGAGTCCTTCAATGAGGCCGTGCGAGGTCACAAGGTAGTTCTCTGAAAGGTCCACCAGCTCTAGGCACGGCAGATGTTTCAACTGCTTTAGGGAATGGTCAGAGATCCTTCTGCACTTTCCTAGCTTCAGATTCTCCAAAGCCATCAGATGTTTACACACCAGGTTTAAAGCTCCGTCTGTGAGATCCAGGCATCCTTTCAAGTCAATTTTCTTCAACTTTAGCTGATGCTTACAAATGGCAGAAATACCTGAATCAGAAATATCTTTGCAGCAGACAAGAATTAATTCTTCTAACTGTAAGTTCTCTAGTGATACAAGAGTCTCTAATGTATCATCTGTTAATGCTGTCCTGCTCAGATTCAAAGTTTTCATTATGGGACCTTGAAGTTTCAGGTACTCGAGAATATTGTCAAATGTCAAAAGAGAGCTATTGGCACACTTTGTCTGACCTCTTGGTAGATATGAAGAACTATTAAAGGTAATCTGTACAGAGCTAAGCGATAATGACGTCAAATTAGGGCACACAGTCACGATACGATTAAATGTAGAATCAGACAGGTAACGGATCGCAGACAAGTCAAGGTCCAGCACAGAGCCTAGTACTGACCTCAATTTCTGCATATCCCCATTCATCTCCAGGAGCTTTCCTGACATGAAAAGAGAGTTACAGCAACTCAAATTTAGACTAACCAGATTTGTACAATGAGAGAGTAGCTCTACAAAAGTACTCTCTGTGATGTTACTCGACTTGAGAGAAAGACTCTGAAGTGATTTACTGAGCTGTTCACAAGATTTCAGTAAGACAACCTTAGAGCTGTGTGAATTGTCAAACTGGTCCACTATCAGGTGGGGGAGATTGCGCCTGGTAAGTTGAGGAGTTCTCTCACTAGGTGTCAGGGCGTGGAAGTGCAGAACAACATCATCTTGGAGGATCGGGTCCAGAGATGCTTCATACCAAGTCCTGTTCACCAAGGCAGCCTCCTTCCTGTCCGACACACTCAGGAAGCGCATCATATGGGCAACAACCTAGTCAACAAAGCAACAAGACATTAATTTATTCACAAATGATTTAATGTACATAAGTGCCTTTCTTAAATTAAACACAAGACATTAATTTATTCACAAATGATTTAATGTATATAAGTGTCCTTCTTAAATTAAATAAACACTTTTGAGTAGAATATACCATGTGTTTTGGTCATAAATATAGTAGAAATATATGATGATATGAAAAAGGGCAGAATGATATATAGTGTACACGCATCTGGCCATATATAATACACAAGGCTTATTTATTAAAGAAATTAATACCAATGACCTTGAAGAGCCTCTGTACTTATACTCAATTTTCTAATCTACTTACGACTCACATATGCATGTACCTGCATGGTGCTCATGTTGCATATTATAGGCCCAAGATAGTAACTTTGAATTTTTTCCATGTTTTTACTAGTTACGTACTAAAGTCATTTTTAATGGAGGTCAAGGTAATTCATTTGAACAAAATTGATAGCCCATATCAACTAATCATACTAACTATTATCGACCCAATAAGGTCTAGATCTCTAGCTATAGGCCTCGAAGTTATTTACAAGAAGTCATTTAAAAAGATTTTAGTCATTTTGGCCTGTGTGACCTTGAATGAAGGTCAAGGTCATTTATTTGAACAAAGTGAGTAGCACGTTATCTCAGGATGTCACTAGCCCAATATTATAGGTCATTATAAGGCCTTAATTATCATTAGATATGTTGTTTAACAAAAAAGTTGTTTAAAGAGTTAATATAGCCTATTTAACTTGTGTGAATTTGCATGTTCAAGGTCACTCCTTTTAATTAACTTTGCAGCCCTTCATGACAAAGGACAAATAAAATGCCTCTAGGCCTTCTTATTAGTTTATGTGGTTATATACTTGTCCAGCACTGTTATATTGTATTGTTGTATATATATGCCCACCGGTGGATATAACATCAGTGATAGTAACCCCTAAAGTATTGAGGGTGATACATACAAGTAAAGAATTGTTTAACATTAATCTGCACTTCACAAATATGCAAATTCATGATTCTCCCAATGAGCATGTATTAAAGTGCACATGTAATATAGATTTAATAAATATTCAGAAAAGGTATTTATTTTAGTATTTTAATAAGCTTTAATACTGGTCAGAAACATTCTGTAAATAGGCCTATCCTATTCAATAATTTTGAAAAAGATTAGCATAAAATGTATACTGTAATTGTACAAATATAACAAGAGATCCCAGAGGGATCTTGGCGCCCACCAAAGAAAGATCTATGTCTGACAATGGAAAGAGGGATCTTTTCCCTGCTTTTCAAACTTTTTCAAACACATGACATATAAAATTTGAGACAGATCGCTATAGTCCTTTCTAAGAAATAGTGGTAACAAACTTCAACAATGAAATCTAAGATGGCGGCCGGTTGGCCATCTTGTTTACCGATCAGTCCCGAAAGGCATTATGCATCAGTCCTAAAAGGTACTATGCACAACTAGGGTACAAGGGGAACCTACACATAAAATTTGAGAAAGATCTCTTCAGTACTTTCTGAGAAATAGCGGTAACAAACTTTAACAATCAAAATCCAATATGGCCGTCGGTCGGCCATCTTGTTTACCGATCGGTCCCAATTAACAATATGCACAACTAGGGTCCTTGGGGAACCTTCATATGAAATTTGTAAACGATACCTTCAGTACTTTTTGAGAAATAGCGGTAACAAACTTTAACTATCAAAATCCAAGCCATCTTGTTGACTGATCGGTCCCAAAATGTAATATGCACAACTAGGGTCCTAGGGGAACCTGTATATGAAATTTGAGAAAGATCCCTTCAGTACTTTTTGAGAAATAGCGGTAACAAACTTTAATTATCAAAATCCAAGATGGCCACCTGTCGGCCATCTTGTTGACCGATCGGTCCGAAAATGCAATATGCACAACAAGGGTCCTAGGGGAACCTACATATGAAATTTGAGAAAGATCCCTTCAGTACTTTCTGAGAAATAGCGGTAACAAACTTTAACTATCAAAATCCAAGATGGCCGCCTGTCGGCCATCTTGTTGACCGATCGGTCCCAAAATGCAATATGCACAACTAGGGCCCTAGGGGAACCTATATATGAAATTTGAGAAAGATCCCTGCAGTACTTTTTTGAGAAATAGCTGTAACAAACTTAAATATCAAAATCCAAGATGGCTGCCTGTCGGCCATCTTGTTGACCGATCAGTCCCAAAATGCAATATGCACAACTAGGGCCCTAGGGGAACCTATATATGAAATTTGAGAAAGATTCCTGCAGTACTTTTTGAGAAATAGCGGTAACAAACTTTAACTATCAAAATCCAAGATGGCTGCCTGTCGGCCATCTTGTTGACCGATCAGTCCCAAAATGCAATATGCACAACTAGGGCCCTAGGGGAACCTATATATGAAATTTGAGAAAGATCCCTGCAGTACTTTTTTGAGAAATAGCGGTAACAAACTTTAACTATCAAAATCCAAGATGGCTGCCTGTCAGCCATCTTGTTGACCGATCAGTCCCAAAATGCAATATGCACAACTAGGGCCCTAGGGGAACCTATATATGAAATTTGAGAAAGATTCCTGCAGTACTTTTTGAGAAATAGCGGTAACAAACTTTAACTATCAAAATCCAAGATGGCTGCCTGGCGGCCATCTTGTTGACCGATCAGTCCCAAAATGCAATATGCACAACTAGGGCCCTAGGGGAACCTATATATGAAATTTGAGAAAGATCCCTTCAGCACTTCTTGAGAAATAGCGGCAACAAACTTTAACTATCAAAATCCAAGATGGCCGCCTGTCGGCCATCTTGTTGACCGATCGGTCCCAAAATGCAATATGCACAACTAGAGTCCTAGGGAAACCTACATATGAAATTTGAGAAAGATCCCTTCAGCACTTTCTGAGAATTAGCGGTAACAAGACGGACGGAAGGACGGACGGACCACGGATGAAAGGCGATTTGAATAGCCCACCATCTGATGATGGTGGGCTAAAAAATACAGTCTGAGCCAACAATGTACATGTATCTGATTTTGAAGTCCACCAAACCTGTACATGTCTGTAGTGGGTCCTGTACTAGTGTACATAACATATACAGTGGAACTCGGTTAATACGAACTCGAAGGGACTGAGATAAATCTTCGAGTTATCTGAGTGTTCGAATTATGCGAGTTCTCATGTCTACTGGCTATATCTTTACTTGGTATATATAGACTAGTTCCATGTCGTAAAACAATGTGAACAAGAGAGATGTCAAAATCGCCGATGGTAGTTGCAAAATTATAACAATAAAACTGAGATATATATTTTGAAATGCTGTTCTACAGCAGATTAATGAAAAAGAAAATAGGCATTTTCGGCACAGTTGTTGCCAAAAAATCTCATTTCGAGTTATAAGAACATTTTATGTATGATTTTTGTCATTCGGACCCAAAATTTACTTCGTATTATCCGAGTTCTTCGAGTTATTCGAATTATCCGAGTTCTTTAAACAAAGATAAAGAGGGAATTCGGCCGGGACCGGCAAAGTACTTTGTACATTAAGCCGGGTTGTCGAATTATCCGAGTTTGTATCAACCAAGTTCCACTGTAGTGTAACAGTAATTATATAAAGGTTTGTCAAATAAGCTTTTATATGTGATAAAGTTTAGATGTATGAACTGTTTTTTATTTATTTAACTAACAGAACCTTGGTTTTGTCATAACTATATGCTTACTTACAGGTTGTGTACAACGTACAACGTTAATACAAGGATTTTGATATCTACGTTCTTAGTTAACATCATTTTACATCAGATTTAATATCAGAAACATAAATGTATTGTAGGTCAGCTTAAACTAGGCAATGTACAAAATGTAGACCTACTGGATTACATAAACATGTCAGATGATTTTGACACTTGTATGCATGACGTCTCCCTCATGAGATCAGTTTGCTCTGTTAAATTGTCCGACATATCTATGATTTAATTTCACAGCCATTGTCTCACCTCCACGGGTAGTCGACTGGCCATCCTGCTGCCACTCTCTTTCTTTCTTGTCAGTTTTCTTCACAACATTATCATTGCTGTGGTCAAGTCATTCGCCTTGTAGGTGCCCGTATTGTAACACTGGCTGATTTGATATTGCTCAAGCAATTTTATTTGCCCTGATCATACTGTAACGTCTCGCTATTAGATACTATATGCAATTTAATTACCTATGAAATTATAAAATAGATAATAAGAATTAATTATAGATCAATTTAACTTTTGTGTACACGACTTTAACAAACCTTTATTTCACCCTGTTACTATTTTATCTACCATTTATGCTTCCGTCGCTGATTTTGGACGACATCCAAAAAGTGACCTCTCGCGCAACACTTTTTTGGACTGGTTTCATTCAAGCGTTCCGAAGACTCAAGAAATGCATTGTAAAAGTGTGTTGTTGTCGGGTAAAGTTTCCGGATTTGAGATTCAACGACGCAGAAATCGCAATTTTTATCAATAAACAAAATCTCTGATTTAATCAACTGTTAGAAAACTTTTAATGATATATACTATAATACTGTTATAATAATATGTATATATGTTTCGGCTTTGACAAAATGGGCCCAGATGCGGCGATTATGACGTCGGAATAAATGACGTTATAAAGTTACGCACATTTTTGCCGACGTCACCACGTTTATTTGCGGAAACTCTCAATAAACTACGTTTCATAAAGCCCGTATTTTATGAATAAATCTAACTACCTGTACAGTATCAATACATAATATGAATGGTAGACTGGTGAGTATCAGGTGATCAGTACATATATGTAGGTACTTTCTAACAAAAAATACAAACGAATAAATAAATATAGCTGCAAACAGCACATTAGAAAAAAAATATCAAAGATAGGAGTGAAACAAATTCTGATTTATCTCAATCAGTTTCGACTGAAATTCCAATATGCCACATGTCAGGGGATCCAGACAAATATATTTATAAATAAATTTAATACAGTTTTAACATTTTCAAATCTTATCTAGCAATATTGTTTCTTCACGGATATTCTGAAAAATCCACAGGCTTTGCTCTTTCACAAGTTGATAATATTTTGCAATACGTCGTAACATATTTAAAATAAAATAACGAAAATCAAAGTCGTAAAAGTCACTGAAATTATACCGAATACATTGAAGCAAACATTAAATACAAAATAAAGGCAAGAAAATTGTGTTAGAAATATTCTGTCTGTATTGTAAGAGGACAATGAAGCAGATTTCATCAGCCGAGAATTGAAATTTGTAGATGAACCACAGACGTTTGGCTTTATACATATTGCTTTCTCTTTACATGAATACATACGCAATTCGAGTAGATAGAGATAGAACAAAAATATCTATAGAACCATACACCTGTGGATGAACTTTAATTTTGTATGAGAATAAGTTAAGTTTCTGATCAATGCAAATGATGTCTATTTTCTTGTAGAACTATGCGATAACAAGGAATGTGGTATTTATAGTGGACGTCGGTAGAGTTCAGTACTTATGCTTTGGTCACATCCCCTTCCGATTAGGCACGGCTCCCCCCCCCCCCCCCCCCCCCCCCCCCAAAAAAAAAAAAAGAAAAAAAAAAAAAAGTCTTTTGAAACAGACGTCGTACGATTACCGCACGGCCTCCTTTTAATGTACATGTAAATTATGTCGGACAGATTTTTTGACCGGTGTTGTCCAGTATCGGAGAATGGCCCCAAACCAGCGGTGTAATCCCGATTACCCCCTATCTCCGGATACCGACCGATCATTGTGACCATAGCATTAATTCTGATGACATTATACAGTACATGATGCAGGGAGTCGTCAAGGGACGAAGATGATTTATTATACTTTGTACAGTTTTGTGAGGATCCCGCACACCAACCCCACCCAGTCTAGTCAAATCACTCATGACCACCAGTGCTTAAATCTTAGGGTGAAACAGTATTTTTCATTTCATCTACACCATCTTGAAAGAGCTTTTATGTAGAAAAAAAACTATTTAAGAAACAACAGGGGTCTGAGAATTAGTTACAATTTATAGCATTTTTTTATCTGTGTACCAGAGTGTACATATATTGGTTTTGGGGGTCTTATAATCAAGATAAAACAAACTGTGGAACGTTTTATCCAGAGCATTAGGACCTCTTTATAGTGATCTATTGGCACTGTGGTGGGTTCAAATTGATATAAACTGTTACTAATTCTCAAAACCCTCTGTTTGAAACGTTTTGTTCGTCTTTTTTTTCAATCGTGTGTATTGCAATTTCTCTTTAACGTTTTTTATCCGAAATACATATAAAGTAGAACTCTAAAAATAGGTTTAGTTCTTGAGTTGTCTATAAGATATATTGAAAGGAAAGACCCTTAAATGTAAATGCGATCAATCGTTTCTTAAATTTGATCACTCCATCCACAGTTTTTTGTTTTATGTGCAATAATGGGTCAGTATACTAAATCCAGTAGCATATCTACATGATACAAAATTTAAAATGTGTGAATCGGAGAACTACGAACACTTCCTGATTCACAGTTTAAGAAATCTAAATAGTTGACTTAAAACACACACATTTAACATAAAAAATCAGTAAAAGACATACATCGTTTTAGTGTTTTTAAATGTCGATCTGATTAAAAAACACAACAGTTATTAAACTGAATTGCCTTTGTTTACCATAATAAACCTCCTTCCCCACCACCATTTCCTGGGTGCTATATATTGTGACCACTTTGCTCGATCCCGAGTGCATGTATGAACTGTCCACGTCATATCGTTAAAAAAACTAGGGCTGAAACGATTATTCGAAATCGGAGGCGATTAGATTAATGAAGCTAATCGCTGATAATCGATTAAAGATTTTATTAATCGTTAATCGTAGCATGCATAGCAAGTGCATTGTTAAGCTAACTAAACACGTTGACAGATCATGGATTTCTGAGTAAGCCATTCCGACTGCATCTCTTTATGTACATGTTTTGAACTCAACAAAGCATATATGATGTGAGAAATACTTGTTAAATTACGTCTCTGTGGAAGTTAAAGTCATTAATCAATGAAAAACTGGATGTCATGAGAAAGCTTGCAACACGCTGTTCGCCAATTTTCACTTCACTAGCGATCGACTCCATGTTGTAACGTCACGGAGGCCTAATCGCCGCCGGGACGCTCGGGAGCGACAGGAGCAGTAATCTTGAACATTTAAATTTTACTATTGCATGTGTTTATCATATAAAAAGAATGTTTTTATTCATATTCTAATTGAAGATAAGAGTTGTTGATTTATTTTATATTTTTTGATCACGGAAATAAAAAAGTTCATTGACGAAAATTTGGCCATGTCGCTCCCTGGCGATCCAGATTTGGGTTGATTAGTCGTACGTGTGAAGGTCACGTCAAAACAGCGGGTTTAGCAGACTTGATTTAAACGATGTTACAGAAGATGATACAGGAACGGAATTCAGAGCTTATTTGGGATAAAATACGTTTGTTTTGTCAATAAACCTATTCTTATTTTGTTGGTAGGCTTATACTATGTAAGGCTTATGCTCTGTCATATCGTACAGTAGGTGTTATTATTACATGGCGGACGTTTTCAGTAGTCAGTAGTGAAACAATATAGTTGCCTTCAATTCAAACGATTAATCGATTAGTAATCGATTACATGTGAACGAATAATCGAATACAAAAATTACTAATCGTTTTCAGCCCTAAAAAAAACATTTAACAAACCCGCACACTATAATCAGATTAAGAACAACTGATACAAAAACAAGATGGATCTTGAATGTATAGATATAACAATATATATATAACAATACATATATAAATCCGTATAATTTTATGTATTATATGCGGTATTGTGGATGAGATAGAACGACATTATTCAAGTCATACGGAAAGGAACATGGGGAATTGAAAATATATATTACTGGTTACCAATGTAATCAGCCTACACGACGGGTGTTTAGACATGTACACAGTGGTGTCCGAGGGTGAACGCAAAGAGATCGGAGGGTTCGGGCTCGATTCACTAGTACTTTGAAAACCTCATCTAACCCGTATACGATGTTTCATACATTAGTCTTTTTATTTGATCATTTAATCCACATTCAATTTAGTTTTGACGGTTTTATTTACATCATCTATTCGGACTTCGTCAATTCTTAGCACATGAGCGCATACACATGCATGTGCATGTAGATAAATGCTGTTCATGCATAAATGTAATATTATTTGACGTCTTCGGTATATCTCTCATCGGTCACTCCATTAATGCTATTCGTATACCAACATTCTAGTTAAAAGAATCTAGAAGCATATACATGTAAACTTTAATCAAATGCACAGATCTTTAACTTTTTTAATACGAACATACAAAGCAATAGCATTGCATGAAATTTTCCTCGTGAAGTTGTTTTTTTGGCGGTTGCTGTGGAACCATGAATATTAAAAAAAATATCATATCTGATTTATTAATGATATCATTGTCGAACCATGAATATCTCTACCAACGAAAACATTTTAAAATTCCAAACCATGAAACTAAATCACTCGCGAAGATATTTTGTTACGCATAGCACGCAGTGTTTCACCCCGTCACATCGTAGAATTAGATTGTTATATGTACGTGTCACAGATTATCTAGTATTTTGATAGAACGGACAATGTACCGGTGTAGTTTCATGTAACACTGATCGAGCTAAACTTTTTTTTAATAAATTACATGTTTTAAAGACCAGTCCAAAACATAGTCATATGCACCTGTATGTTTTATGTAACGTCTTTGGCAGCCTTGTGACATGACGTCAATGTTCATGACGTGATGATTTGACGTCGCTAATTTTGTCATTGATGAATCTACATAGTGCCTCATTCAAAGTCGCATATCTCTTGAATGCTTTAACCTACGGCTTTAATATTTTGTAAACGTAATCTACACACCATGAAGTAAATAAAAATGTGAAAAAAATGAAAATGTGATTTTTCCTCATCTGGGCCCATTTTGTCAGTCGCCGTCACATATATGTTTCGGCTTTGGAAAAATGCAAACATTTTTATAAATCATTTAAATAAAACAAAAATCACGAGTGACATTAATGCCTAAATAATTTTATTTTTAGACTACTTGATAAAATAAACTACGTTTCAGCAGAAACATACATCATGTACATGTATCCTAAAGGTATCGTTTTTCGCACACCTAAAAAGTCGGTATTCAAAAATACAGAAATAAAAGAAAGTCAAACTAAACATAATGCACATACATTTATCCAATGCTGATGATTAAGTAAATGGGTTTTTAAGCTCCCTCCTTCTCCTATATTCATACCTACATGTAGCTGACGACGATAACGATACATCAAAAATAACCTTCCAGTTGCCGACGTCATAATTTTTCGCACACCTCACAAAAAAACATTTCTTAGGGAAGCGTGTTAGGGTAACATTGAAAATAAAAAAAATATTATGTCGTTATAACGACTTAGTTTGTCGTAATAACGACATAGTATCTAGCTAAGTCGTTATAACGACTTAGTATCTCGTAATAACGACTTACCTATGTCGTAATAACTGTGTACTTTTATTAGGATAATTAACAATATTATTTGTTCTCCTTAGCTCATATTATTCATAAATACTAATGATTGTATATTGTAATATTGTAAATATGTTTTTTCTACATGCATTCATAATGAAAAAAAAATATATAAAATGAATTTGAATTTGAATAATAACAATTTAGCTTTGTCGTAATAAAGACTTACCTATGTCGTAATAATGAGATATTATGTCGTTATTAAGACATACTAAGTCGTTATAACGACATACTATTTTTTCAATATTACCCTAACAGGTTCCGTAATTTCTAGTAGTGATTCATCATATGAATATATTGCTTTATTCCGTCGGTATTATCTATGAAAAATAGATAAATTCTGGTACGAATAGGAACTTCTCGAATGTACACACTGTAAAACATAATGTATGATAGTTACCAATCGGAACATCTCGCCCACTTCTTCGAACATAGGCTCGGACCTAACTGTATGACAAGTATTAGCTTCCTAAAAAGCTAAGTGGGCTACGCGGAACCTTAACCCTTTGATTGGACAGAATATGGCAATTAAACAATGATATGATGATAATGTTTAGCAATTTTAATTGTTCTGTTGAAAGCCATTTTATAATTTGTGAGCTTGTGTTAGTGCAAGGTAGCCAGGTCTAGTACAGACGAACAGTTTTAATGATACTTTTAATTGCTTCCAACAAATTAAAAAGGGTTTATGCAGAGATTGTATCTGTAAATCTGTAAATGGAACCAGATTTAATTAAAATGCCCGATTAATTTCTAGAAAATCCTGATTCAGAATACTTTTACCACGAATGATTGTTCTACACCGAAATCACTATTAACGGATGCAAGCGCACATGTGACCATGCTTTATCAGGAAGATGGCGTCGGAATCCGGACAGATTAAAGTCAGTTTCCGTAATTCGTTTTAATATTACTTCAACAGACAGTGCTTGTAACACACTGAACATCCATCTGATTCAAGCGTTCTTAAGATGGCGTGATTTGCATCCGATTCTAACTGCTACGCCTCAAGCGGCGTAGCGGCGTAGCAAATACACATGAAAATGATGTATTTTGAGATCCGCCGGACAATGGTCAAATAACCGCTACCCGTAAGCATCATTGGGATAAGTAACTAGGGCTGTTCTCGCGATATCACGTACCCACCTATTGTTATCGTAAACGGATGAACGGTTACCGCGAGACCAAGCCGTGCGTCTGCGCACTAATAGCTGGAGGCGAGTTATCATAGTGTTAGCCCATGAAACTGTGTACGGCATATTGCATATACAAACCAATAAACATCGAAAAGTATCTCATAGCTTTTTTTTACTGTTGCATTAGAGATGCTAATCTCATGCATGTATATTTAACCATTTATGTAAAAAATGGCTTTCCAATGATGTTGGACTGGTGAGATACTGATGAGATATTTCTGTGTTGTTTTTATGAAAAATCGTAAAATTAAAACCTATGCATTGAAAATTCTGTAAGCAATGATCAAAATGTTGGTAAATATTGGTTATTAATGACATATTATAAAAGTTTTTCTTGATTCGTTAGAATGAAAAAAACGACACATATAAATTTAATGAGTTTAACCCTGGAGATTCAATTTTGCTTGTTAAAGCAAGATATTTAAATGAATTATATTCAAATTTCTTGTAAAGCGGAATATTTACATTTCACTTAGATTTCACTTTTATTTCAATATGGTTCTATGCATTATAAATAAAGCGGTTTGGGAAAATTAAGATTAGAAAAATATTATCTAATTTACAAACTTACTGCATAGCCTTCGAGACTCAAACACAGGTAAATAGACCCCCGTTGAGTTAAGTGAGGCGATGACCTGGGGCGGTGGCCAGGTGTTCTGGCCGACGGTTCACCTTATGACAGTATGACACCTGTGTGATTATAGCAGTTGCAAAATCACTTTCCGTTAATTAGATATCAAATTATGCTATCTATCACAGCTCGATCGGCACTGTTTCTCTTCGCCATGATATATTGGGTACCTTCGATAATTTGTTAACACTTGTACTTGAGCTTTAAAAGTTTCCATATGTACAAACTCAATCAATAGAAAATTAATATTTGAAAACTAAATAAATGGAAATCAGTCAATTATTGAAATCAGAGTACGTGGTTTATACTGTGCTATCTTTCACGACCCTATCTGAACAGTATCGTCGCCATTATAAATTTAGGGTAACTTCGATGATTTGTGTACAGTTTTACCTCAAAAAATTCAAAAGGTTCAATATGTCCAAATTAGATCAATTTAATATATTAACATTTAAAATTTACCAAGCAACAAATATTTGAAAACTAAATGGAAATCGGTCAATTATTGAAATCAGAGTATGTGGGTTTTATCTGGTTTTATCATATTACTATTTCACGGGGCGATCGATTGTACCGATCGAGGAAGTAATCATGCCGGGATGAGGACATTCACAGTTAACATTCACGTTTATTTAGTGAAACACCTCTACAATTATGAAAATGTGATGGATTATTCAAATAAATTACATTTTCAATAAAGAGCAAACTTTATGCTATTTCAATATGGCGTCGTTAGACTGTACTCGACTGTAGACACGCGATGAACTCTGGGATAGCTTCCGCTGCGGGCGTCGTTAAGTAAGGCTATGAGGTACCTTCTTATCCCTACTATTTAAATCTCTGCCGTAAGACTATAATATGAATTTAAGGCAAAGCCTCAGAAGAGCGCAGCTACATGTAAAAGATTATAACATCATAACTTTATATTGTCTATATTTTTCTATGAGATTAACAATAGAATATTTCACTGATATGCAAAAAAAAAAACCAATCCAAATGGAATAGTTCAATATACACGTACTTCAATCTTGTTTTTATCAGATGCAGAGAAAACTTGGCAACATGCCATATGTGCTATCAAAAATACGCGCGAATCTGTGCCGTCATCTTTGGCGTCAGGTTTTGTGACGTCACTGCTGACGGTGCCGTGCGCTTGAGAACATGCACAGTACATATTGGACAACTACATTTATTGCGTTGTTCTTGTACATGTGTAAATAAAAAACTACTTACAGTAATTTTAAAGCGTATACTGATAACACATTTAGTCTAGTACAGAAATTTCAACTCTCGTCGTGTGCTGATAACGAGAATTAAAACATGGCTGCCTACATGGAGGCGCGAGACTTTTCCCGTGGGACACAATTTCAAAGTCCAAGGGGTACTGGAGTGTATTGGAATCTATATGCTCACACACGTGTTATGGTTAGTAGAGCTTCGCTCTACGCGGCCTTTGGCCGCGCAGAGAGCTGCGCTCTTATCATAGAGGGTTACCTCCCTTATGAAACACATCTGCTTCAAAGCTCTATATGTACTACAAAGAATGACTTTTTTAAAACAAACTTCCTGATGTATACTATCTAAATATGTGTTTTACAAGACGTATGAGATATATTTATTAGAATGAACATATGAATGCTCGAACAAGACTCATCAGTCGAAAATATTTTCTTATAACTATGAAATGTTTTAGAAAATTCATGGAACGGTAACCATTAATAATGCTATACCGCTGACCAATGGTATTTTTTTGTATTGTATAAAAAACAGGAGCAGACGAATCAAGTTTTTTTTCAGTTTCAAAAGTTACTTACTTTACACCATTACCGTCCCAGATGGAATAAAGTACTGATTTTGCATGCACCATTAAGCAAAATATACTATTTAACATATTTTTTGTGTTATTTAGACATACATTTACATGAGTAAGCACAATTTTTTCAAATGACGAGTATCATTTATTCTCCATCGGCGATGGAGCATCTTAAAACACATTTGTACCGAAACATCCATTTATTTGTGTGGTGACTGTTCCAACTTGAATACCAGATAAGATAAATTTTTTTCATATGAAAACGATATAGACAATAATCTAGTTTGTTTAATGTATCATCCGTGATTCCGGTCGCGTGGCATCATCAGTTCAATTAATATATCATTAAAAATTTAATTCTCCATAATTAAAACTTTTATTCCTCAAAAAAGAGATACAAAAAATGAGATATAAATACAATGTTAATGTATATACACGTGAAGATATACAATAAAGGGAACATTATCGTAATTATTACAAACTCCTCTTCTGATTTTACTTATCAGTCATTATAATCATACACATGTACAAACAAATTTACTTATACTGCAGCTATTAATATACCGCTAATTTCATTAGTTTGTAATCATTGTTTTAAAGAAATTCATAGAATATGCATTATCTTTTGAATGATACCCCTAATCATCATTTTAAGAATACGTAAAGATAAAACAATAAATGTTAGAAGACATTCACTTTTAACAAAAGTGGTGATGTCCATTAAAAACACATGTTGAGTCCGATATCGCTGTTTGAAGTAGCCATATGTACCGTATTCCTAGCATTAAAGTATCATAAAGACGCTAATTGATTACAACTTCGTGTTTAGTTTTAGTTTTGTGTGACTAGGTCATATTAAAGATGCTCCATCGTCGACAAAGCATAAATGATATTCATCATTTGAACAATAATTGATGTTTAATCGTGTAAATATATGTCTAATTAACACAAAAAATTATATAAAATAATTTATTTTGCCGTTGGTGCATGTGTAATTTGTATTTCATTCCATATAGGATATAGTGCCACGGAATTTTTTCGGGATGCAATTAATTATTTTTCATATTTTTAACTTGAATTAAAATTAGAAGCACTAACTTTTCAATGGTGGTAATGGAGTAAAGTAGGTAACTTTTGTAACTGAAGAAAAATACTAAATCGTCTGCTCCTGTTTTTGACAGTGAAAAAAAAAAAACATTTGTCAGAGGTGGAGCATCTTTAAATCTAGAAATATACCTGTTTCTCATATTCCTACGACCCAATAGTCCGAAGACCAGTTAGTCCTAAGGCCCGTTAATCCGAAGGTCCGATAGTCCGAGAACAGATAATTTATCTGGAATTTATGCAAACACGCTACTCAAAATAAGACAAAATACTTTGTAGTAAACTTGCTAAGATATAATAGATACGGAAAATGATATTGAAAAACGAAATGTGGCGAATTTTAAAAATTGCGAAAAAGAGCATAATCTCGAAATACGAAAACGTGTATGATGTTAAAGAGTATATACATGTCCAATGCAATCACGTTTAACATTTTTTTTTTCAGAAATTAACATTATGAAACCATTTTCATCATTTAAATAAGTCAAAGAAAGGGGGAATGAGACGAAAATAAAAGTCGTTAGTCGTTAATTTGAACAATATAGCGACGTACAGTAACTTTCAAGAGCGGGACGCGTGGCAGAACGGACTTGTGTAAAAAAAAAAAACCCACATACACACACAAAAAAAACACAAAAAAAAACAAAAACACAAAACAAACAAACATACCGGCCCCTTCCTAAATCAAAAAAGTTATCTATATATGTTGCAATTGATGGTTCACAAGATCAATTGCATTTAGGATTTGACATTTTTTTCTTATTTAACAAAAACCTACCTTCGTTACCACAAGAAATTTGAAGACATTACAACTATCGGACACTATTTCCAAAGTATAGTGATACGTATATGAAAAAGCGTTTTATAGCATATTTTCTCTACCATTACTCCTAGGGTAGATTTTTAAAGAGACTGTGCGAAAATTTGATTAACTTGTTCACTGGATCACCTCCAATGGACAAAAAAGTGATCGAGAAAATTTGATTAACTTGTTCACTGGATCCCCTCCAATGGACAAAAATGTGATCGACACATTTATGCTAAATTATCATACTACCGCTAGATAAAATTCATTTCTAGTCATTTAGATAAACTTTGTATAGTATAACTTTGAAATATTGAACGTAAACGGTTGAAAAAATGAACAAGGACATAGTCATTCAGATCCCCCGCCAATGGAGATATCAAAGCTGAGGTAAGTTTGATTGTGGAGACTTATGTGCATGAAAGAAACCCAGGAAAAAGGTAGTTGAGATAAAGAAAGATGGAGTATAATTCAAGTAGAGCGGGGCTGCAATTGTTGAATCAGGTATACAGCCTTGACATTTATATTAGACTATATATAGCTATATACACAAAGATGGGTGGAGTTTTGCAAAGTAACATTTACCATGATATTTTCAGCAATGTTTCCATCGTAACGGAAAAAGTGCAAAAAATGAAAACCTAAAAATAGCAAAAGGTACTATTAGACCATAAAAAGAATGTGTCTATGAAGTTTCGTGGAAATATCTCTGCTGGTTTTAGAGTTATGCTCCGGAAATGAACCTGTTACAAAAATATGATATTTTCAGCAATGTTTCTAGGGTTACAGAAAAAAGCACAAAAAGTGAAAACCTAAAAATAGCAAAAGGCACTACTAGACCATAAGAACAATGTGTCTATGAAGTTTCATGGAAATATCTCTGTTGGTTTTAGAGTTGTGCTCCGGAAACGATTCTTACACAAAAATCTGTCATTTTCAGCAATGTTTCCATGGTTACAGAAAAACGTACAAAAAGTGAAAACCTTAAAATAGCAAAAGGCACTACTAGACCATAAGACCAATGTGTCTATGAAGTTTCGTGGAAATATCTCTTCTGGTTTTAGAGTTATGCTCCGGAAACGAACCTGGTACAAAAATATGATATTTTCATCAATGTTTCCATGGTTACGGAAAAAGTGCAAAAAATGAAAACCTAAAAATAGCAAAAGGCACTACTAGACCATAAGACCAATGTGTGTATGAAGTTTCGTGGAAATATCTCTACTGCTTTTAGAGTTATGCTCCGGAAACCATTCGTACGGACGGACAGACGGACGGACGGACGGAACCCATTTGTATATCCCCCGCCAACTTCGTTGGGCGGGGGATAATAAACAACAAAGTCGTAATATGTTTCTTGAATTTAAATATTATACATTGATGACTCTCAATAGAGGAACTGTTTTCACTGGGACCTTTTAAATAAAGGCCTGCGGTTTGACCGTACACCGCCCAAAAGAGAGCGACTGAATCATTATCAAAAATGAGGCAATAAATCGAATTCCTAGTTGTTATTTATATACAAAATCAAAGAAAACATCATCAATAACCCATACATAGTAGATATAGATGCAGTCGAGGAATAAATGAAGCGTGTTACCATGGGCGCCGCCATTTTTTACCGAAAGTAGTCCAAAATGGTTACTACTTAGGTCCGAGTGCAGAAGGATAATTTCCTCGCCGTTCGGTGACCCAGGGGCATCAAGTATGCGGCGTATGAATATCGTTAAATTGTATCGGAACTCTTCAGCTGAAAGAAGTGGATGACAAATGTAATCTGACCTACTTTTCTACGCCTGCCGCTTGCTCAAATAAAGTAAGTAATAATGAATTTTTAAGTATATTTAAACATCATTTCCCTGTCACAACACTAAATTCGCTCTTTGCTTTTTTTTATTCATCAATACCAAGATTCCCCATATTCATCGAATTGATACATAATGTACATACTCTATCAATACTCATGCAGATTCCCTCGGGCCATCGTAGTGGTGCATACTCTATCTTCGATCAATACCATGATTCCCCCGGGTTATCGTTCTTATTCAGATTCTAATAATACCATGATTCCCGAGAGTCATCGTAGTTATATGTATTAGGTATATAATTACCATGATTCCCCCGAGTCATAATAGTCTCAATATCATGATTCACCCGGGTCATCGTGGTTATACAGACTCTGTCAATAAAACGATTCCTCGGGGTCATCATAGTTATACAGGCTCTACCAATAAAACGATTCCCGAGGTCATCATAGTTAAACGGACACTATCAATAATACGATTCCCCCGGGTCATCATAGTTATACAGACTCTTTCAATAATACGATTCCCCCAAGTCATCATAGTTATACCGACTCTATCAATAACACGATTCCCTCGGGGCATCAGTTATACAGACTCTATCAATATCACAATTCCCTCGGGTCACACCATCATGCCACCTGGTCATCGTAGCTATATACTTACTTATATAATTTATCTATTATTATCATATTTTAAAATATATACTATTATGGAGATACTGACACACATTTTGAGTATCTATATAAATAACTTTTTTTTCAGAATGTTACCATTGCACCACATCAAGAGATATCCGTATCTTTACTGCCACTACAGACAGACAATGGAGAAATCTTCATGGTACTTTGATTACTCACAAACTGTTCAGATCTTTTAGAAAAAACATCAATACTGAACTACAAAAATAATTTATCTAGTATAAAGACACCAAACAGACCGTGACTAGGGCAGTCTTTCAGACAGATGTACATGTACTTCCGCCAGCTCACACTGATTTTCTCCACCCCAGTACATGCCATGGTATGTTGATTGAATTAAATTATATCTAATACCTAATATGGTGTATGGGAAGGAGAGAGGGCAGTGAACTGAAGTAAAGTTGGGTTTTGGAAAGGTCGTATATATCATAATCACCTTGTTGGATTCTTGTCTATTCTTTGAAGTGACATGCCAAGTGTCTTTATAGGAATGTGATACATTATCTGTATAGCCGTGTATATATATATATATCTGTATAGATTATGGGTAATTATATATAGTTGTGAAGCAATATAAGTTCTTTGATATTTACTCCCCGCATTCTTCGCTATAGTTTTTACAAAACACTGTTACATATAAGTCCCTTTATTATGTAAAAAACAGGTACTCACATGTTAATTTGCACAAAAAAACAATTGTTATCGATAATTCTTTATCACTAAACTGGTGCACTTTTGAATCCCCCAATTGATGTTTAATCTGAATTTTTTTAATGAAACAAGGAATTTTTGGAAAAAGTCTATTACTTCTTATAAAGTATTCATATATTTCATATCTCTTTTTAATATTGAAATTTAACATTTTTAGGATTAAGGCCAGATGCCAACCATGCATATGCACGCCACCAAAGCAAAGGCAACATCCAGCGACAACTCCAGTCAACAGGGTGCTAAATGATGTGAGAGATGTAAATTTACTTCATAATCATTTGTAATAAGTCTTGTGTACAGATACAATGTTATTAGTTATAGTAATAATAAAAGACTGTCTTCTTCAAAACATTAAATATTAGAATGATCAGTACTGAGTTTTAAAGATAGGAAAAGATCAAGCACCAAGAATATAACATGGCCAGGTCATGTTAGCTCACCTGGCCTGAAGGCCAGTTAAAATCCTTCTTCTTTTGTAGGAAGTAAAGAATCTCCTTCTAATTTGGTCCGAAGCTTATATTATTTATTTTATTTCCTTGTTTTAACACATTGTACAGTTGAAATAAACTTATACAATATAACAATGCAGACAGTGTTGGACAATCATTACTACATTTTGCATAGCAAAACAGTACATTGTATGATTATTTATGTAAATATGCCATTTCAGATCATCAGACATAATATTATTGAACGACATTGAATTCCTAATGCACATTTCAAAAACTTGCAAATGTTAATATTAGTTAACTTAAATTCGATATTAAATTATCTCGTCGCTTTAACGCTGAATCTATGTATTTTCCTAACCTATTAAATTCCCCGATATTCTGGATAGATAATAAAAGTACCAACTGAACACTAGGGCATCTGTAACAATATGATTTAATATATTTCATTTCTTGAATAAGAGTAAGCTTCCTTGGGTAAGTGAAATCAATTTTGTATTTATTAAACAGTAGGTTTGACCCCCAGGTGCTTGATGGGCAGGGCCCAACAGGGGAAATGTAGTTTTAAAATCCTTAAAAACCTTGCTTTATTATCTCAATTACTTTTCAGATTCTTCGCAGTACAGCTGACTAAGAAACTATTGACCAGGTGAGTACGAAAGAGGTTTATTTATAAATTTTAAACAAATGTTATTTCACATAATCACAGGAGCATAAACTTAATGAATATTTGTCGAGTAAGTACCTAGATCAATAAGTCTTTACAAATAATTTTAAAGTCAAATGAGTTAATAATTTGATAATTTAATAATATGTAGTAAGATGTAGAGGATCTTTCTTTTGCGTCTTTTAATATGTGAATATAGATTTTAATACCAATGTTATGTGAAAATACAGTGTTTCAACCTATCCTGCATTGGAACCCGATATGGGGTAAAGTCTCCCTGTGAGGACCTAATGAAAGCCGAGAACAGTTTGTTTGTTTGATCAATTAACGTCCTATTAACAGCTATGGTCATGTAAGGACGGCCTCCCATGTATGCGATGTGTTGCGTGTATGTTGTGCGAGGTGCGTGTTTTAGGAGACTGCGGTATATTTATGTTGTGTCTTCTTGTATAGTGGAACTTTTGCCCTTTTTATAGTGCTATATCACTGAAGCATGTCGCCGAAGAAGTCAAGCAACACACCCCACTCGGTCACATTATACTGACAACGGGCGAGCCAGTCGTCCCACTTCCTGTATGCTGAGCTCTAAGCAGGAGCAGAAACTACCACTTTTTTTAGACTTTGGTGTGTCTCGGCCAGCGGACAGAGCCCAGAGCCTTCCTCACATGCCGGGAGGTCCCTGCACAGCTGAAGAAGGCTAGCGATTAAATTCAACAATTGAAGAAGGATGGTATTATTAAAACAGGCGATTTGAATGTCACCTTATACTAATCTTAAGTTGCATTTTTATGATCAAACCATGTTGTTGAACCAGACAAATCTTTGGCCATTTTCTAAATACTGAGATATCTTAATATAGGTGTCAGTAAAATTAAGACACTCACTTATACAGAATAGCCTGCAAAACTGTTTCCCAAATTTCCTCTGTTGCCTAGTGCAATGTGCATGTACATGTTATGGATACTGAAGTCAATACCTTTTCCATAATGTAAAGTATAGATACCATTACCATGTATTGTTTTTATGGTGTACATAGATACTTAAAATGTATCATTAAGCAAAAAAGGTTAGTTATGACTATTTTTACTTCACAGATGAAAACCCATACCAATGAAAATACAGGCATGGAACTGTAATGTATTCCATTAGTCAATCATACCAAGGTATATGAAGTTAACTCTTCTGAAGCTTTATAATAATATTTTATTATGATTATATTAATGTTTTCTGCCTTTTGTAGATGATTGAGCTTTTGCTTCGTACCGGTGTATATGTGTACCCAAAAACACATCAAGATGGCACAAAAGAAAATAGAGGGAACCCAAGTGGCGCGATACGCTATATCCGTATTCTATACGAATGCGGAGTTGCTTGCTCTTGGGAACTTGTCTTGGGTCGACGGTAAGGAAGGTATGGACCCTACCATTGCAGGAGTAATTGTTGATAGGTGATAGAAATGTCTTTTTAGATATGCAACAAAACAATATACATAATGATATCACATTTTTCTAATCATCATTATAGTCTACAATCTAATATGACTGAGTATATATGTATAGAGAAATTGTAAAAGAAACAAATTTCAATAATACATAAATCTCTATATTTACACTTGCTAGGCTTGGTCACTATACGCTAATACTAGCCGATTTTGTTTACCATAACTGCATGGCAACATTGAACTTTGAACTTGCGTAAGGAAATGTTCTGTGCAACGTAAAAGGACTACTTTTAAAAAAAAGAAACACATGGCTTTGTTTACATTTTGACGCAACATTACGTGTATATTGTTGTTTTTCATAGAATTTTGGAAAAATGTAAACAATATATACATGTTTTATATTTATATATGATTCAAACAATTTTTAAATTTACAATTGTATAAAGAAACGGAAAAATATCCCGACCGGGGCGACGTGCTTTCATTTTTGTTAAAAATGATGGGTGTCAAATGTAAACATTACCTCTGTGCCTATGTTCGTCCTACGATCGAGCCTTTGGGGTGGACGGGTGTGAGACCCTCTGATAGAGGTCAGTTATAAACATATCCTCTTGTCTTTGTTCTTTGAGTATTTAATCATGTGTATTATAAAACATGCACCGCTAATAATCCACGTGTTGACAGTTCCGCGTCACCACAAGTGAATTTGTTTCATCTATCGATGGCGATATGGATCTAAGCGTAGATTATATAATCACATGGCTCCCAAGGATGTAATACCGTCAAGTCAGACGACATCTCAAACACATTGAGCTACTTGAAAATCGGTGTTTTGCCAACTTCGGCAAACTAAAGTGTGTAAGCGTGCGTCAGCTTCGCCTCGCTGCACAATAACGGTCACCGAGTCCACACATGTGGCCGTGTACGTTATTACGCTATATATTAACTTTTAGCAAAATTGAATATATATTTAAAGTTCTGATCTGATTAAATAAAATTATCTCTGAAATTTACTTTGTTTGTCATGTTTATTTTACACTAAAATATTGAACTTTTTTGTCGTCGCGGATGAATAATTCTTCCTTACGTGAAGCGTCACCATTCGCTGTTCAAATGAGTAAGCTCCTCCCACTTTTGACCGACTTTTATTGAATAATTACGTCACTTTCAAATGACGATTTTATTGCATAAAATATAAATAAAAAGTCGTGTGAGTGTAAATATAGGGATTGGATTTCGTTTTTATGTTAACCATGCTTGTATGGAGCAATTCCTCTAAGAGTATATTCTATGGGGCGCGTTAGCGCCCCATATTGAATATATTCTTAGAGGAATTGCTCCATACAAGCATGGTTAACATAAAAACGAAATCCAATCCCTATATGATGGTAATATACAGCTTATGTTTCATTTCAATTTTTAAATCACTTCACAGATTATACAGTTGCTATACACGGCAAAGACTCAGTGGCAGAGGTGAAGTATTCTATGACAACGAAGATCCGTGTATATATGTATATATGTGTGTATGTATATCTTGCATAGTGACCAAAAATGAATATTATTTTAAAAGTATATTTATATGTAATAGTAACTATTCAAGATTATCAAGTCATATATAAATATGTGTATACAGTGTACAATATGTTGATGTAAAAATGACATTTAAGAATATATTGATGTAAGAATGAAATTTAAGAGCGTAATTTAATTTAAGAATAAAATGTAAGAGTGTAAATTAAGAATGTATTTATGTAAAAATGAAATTGAGGAGTGTAATGAGTGCATCGATGTAAGAATGAATTTTAAAGATTATTTTACTGCTTCTGTAAGGTGATCTAGTAATAATAGTAACTAATTTTAAGTAAGTTAATTTTAAGAGAGTATGATAAGTATGATATTTTTTTTTTACTTTTTTTACATGATTTATTGAAATGATTAAATCTTACTTTTAGTTTTATAAATATTTAATAGTTACTTTTCACGATTATTTATTAAATCATATATTTAAATATGTGCAATGTTTTAGTAAGAATAACTTTTAAAGATTATTTGTATGGTTCCGTATAAGGTCTTCTAATAGTAAATATTTCACATTTATCTTACACATTTGTCAAGCACATTTTAAGAGGGTATGATTGTACAGTTAATTTTTACCTTTTCAGATTATACAGTTAATTTAAATGGATTTCAGAAATGTGAATTCCAGTTATTCAAACATTCTCTATTTTTCGAACACTTTTGATTTTTTCTTAAAATAGATGTTTATGTATTTTATGACTGGCATATATATATCATAATTATAGTAAATTGTGAAATGCACAAAAAGTTGAACATTTACTGTTCATTTTAGATTTTTTTACTGTCATAATTAAGGGGGTACTATGGTATACCTTTTTCTGCTTTTCAATGATTCAGTACTTGAATTAAGACTGGGCGAGTATACCTTTTATGTTCCTATTTTCTGCCTTTGTAAAATTGTACCTAAATTGTGCCTTTTTGACTGTAATAAAATAACTGATTAGATCATGACATGTGTTGAGTGTACTTCTTTTTTTCTTTTTGGTGCCTTTTTAGTGCTAGGTTGGAACCCCTAACCAGATATGATACCAATCTAGCATTAAAAATTTACGACTTTTTGTGCCTAAATCAGTATAACTTTTTGTGCATTTTTTGGTATGGGCAAAGTTTGAAAATAGTTTGTAAATTCTGCTTTTATTTTAAATGCAAGACACTTCTTGGCTTGGATAAAAGTAAAAAAAAAAAAAAAAAAAAAAAAAAAAAAGATGTTGAAAAATATTAATTTTGAGTGATTTTATGAAATTTACAAATGACAAATATAATTCCATTGAAAATAAGCAACACCATACTTTGTAGTGTCCATAAAAATTGTTTAATCGATACAATCGTCCTTTTCACAGTTAGGTGACCCAAGTGGGTTCCTGACGATGATATTTCCTCATTAACTCTTACATGTAGCAAGTTGGCATGCAGTTGCAAATTTTGTCAAAAAATACATTTCTGTTCTTAGTAGATATTTATATACGGGGAATTTAAGATATGACCCATTTGGCTGCCATTTTGAAATTATGTCTTTTTTCGCTTTGTGTAGGGCCACAGTTTAACCATTTTTTACGTAAATTGTTTTTACTTAAATGATCACTGTGCCAGCATTTTTAGCTGTATCAAGCTATTAATTTTTGCTGTAAATCTTTACGAGGTTTTTGGTAATTAAAATATTGAGCATTAATGTGTGGAATTATACACTTTTGTCATTTTATTTTTACATTTAATGGCAATTTGAGCGCTTTAATTTTTTACTCTCAAATGTGGCAAAAAAAGTAAAAGGTATATTTTTAAAGAAGACTACTGGAAAATATGTTCTGCATAAATCCATATATATCAAACACCTCATTAGAAAAGTATGGCCTTAATCTATCGTTTATATGGTCAAAACGGCCAAATTCCCATACAATCCAAGATTTTGTCAACTAGGAATCTTTGAGTGACCAAATGTTTTTTCTTCCATTTTCTTTTATGGCATGACTCCTATTTCCAAAGATCTATATGAGAAAAAAAGTTTAATACAAGAAAATTTTGACTTCTCAGAGGAGAACATCCTTAAGATGATATTGTTTACAAGAAGTCAAAAATCTGTTTTGGTAAATAGTACAAAAATAGCATAATTTTTCTGAACATTTCAAGATGACATGATTGAGAATCCCAATATTTTATCAAGGAACAAAGAGTTCTTGGGCAAGGATACATAAGAGATTAATTACATTAACAACAATTTAACAAGTATTAGCTTCCCAAAAAGCTAAGAAGGCTACCATACAGCATTAATTATTCTGTTTACAGTTAGCTGCCATAGTTCTTATGACAATTCATTTTTGAAGAATGATAATTCAAATGCTATCGCATTCAATGTAAAAGACAATCAACTTCATGATATTGATGAAAGGGCCACTAGGCTACCTTTCCGAAACAAAAAAGTAAAAGTTTCTTTAAAACAATTATAACATAATATGTCCAAAGTTGAGGTTACAACGCCAAACAAGTTGAAGTTTTGCCTTCTGGCGCAAAAATTGTCAACTAACGTGTTGTAATTACATGACGACAACGGGAACCATAATACGGTCTGCGTTATGAAAATGAACGTTTTGTTTATTTTAATAAAGTTGTTCAGAAGGTGCAGTGGACCTTTTCCTAATGCTAAAGCAACAAGTTTTCAGTCTAATGTACACTGTACTGATATACATGTACATGTACTAGGACAAGTTGGTGTAATACATATACAAATAGAAACAAGCATAACATTTCGGTTAAAACTGTACTTTACTTAAGCGCATACAGTTGCACAAATTGAAATATCCCTTAAGTAAAGCCTAACTTTGTTTCAGCATCTCCCATGTACAGACAGTTTTTACAAGTAGGTCATGATCATATATAGATGCTCCACGCGCTCCCGACAATGTAAACAAAACTCACCGAACTATTTCCCTCAATTTCTCCGAGGGAATCCGATTGAGAACTTTTATTCTATTCTATTCTTTACGTGTAGCGCCGCCTTATGTGATTTCTGAGAATAATGTCCGACAACCAGAAACAACATTCGGACTTCTCTGGGTTTATAAAATGATAATTTGTTAGCAATAATTTCCCCACTGGTACCCCTTACACACATGAAATCTTCAACAAAAAGTAACCAATCAACACACGTAAATCGTTTTGGCCAGCCAATCAAAGTTAACAGACTATTTATAACCATGTGAAATCCCAACAACATGGCAAGCAAAGCGAGCGATTATAAAAGCTACCATCCTGGGATGCATCCTGGGATGGTAGCAACAAGATGCGAAATGATGGGAGCACACGGTAATCGAAAACGAGGCTGGCGAGTTGAGCGCAACCTATTCATTAGCATGAATTATAAAAAGCGACCCGCTCGCGATTCCACAATCCTAAAACTATATTTACAAGTAAATGACACGTTATAAAGTTGCCAGCAACGTTAACGCCTTGTAATTACTTTAGGGCTGAAAACTACTCCACTAAAGTAGCATTACAAAATTGATCTCCAAATAAAAACCAGTATACTGTGCATACATTTTGCGGAGATTAAGTTTCGCAGATTTAAAATATTTGAAATTGAATTGAAATACCTTTGAATTGAATTGTGCAATAATCACGAAAGATCTTAATTCGCGGTGATAAACTCTCGCGAATTTAACTCGATCGCAAAATTCGCGAAAATAAATCGCACGCGAAAGAAAGTTTGTGTATAGTATTATCTGTTTCTGGTTTAAAGGATACACACCTCTGAGGTTTCAGTCTCGTTGTCAATGTCTCATTTCGACCTAGATCAATTAAAGATGTTTCGAGATGATCAAATGTTGTTATTTGGTGAACAGTTTGAAAATGCCTTTCTCAGCTTTGAGTAGAACCAAATTTTAACCATTTCTTTTTCATTTAAAATCATCGCCGCGACAGAATTTTTAGCTGTTTTTATTTTTGCTGCACTAGGTTCATTGTAATTGAAATATTAAGCATTTATGTGGGAATTGATACACTTTTGACATTTTATTATTTTTAAATTTTAGGATAAAATGAGCACATTTATTTTTTTACTCTTTAAATATTAAAAAATAACATATATTTAAATATGACAAAAAATGAAGAACACGAACTCCCCATTTATCAGCCTGATTTAGAAAGCAACATGAATTTCCTATTGAAGTATTTCCAAAAGTTTAATACCAGAATTTAAATCTGACAAAACACGGTTTGAAAGGGTGCATTTTGTAAGAGAAAATTATGGGATAGGAGTTGTAGGGAGTCAAAGCCTGTACAAGTAAATTAAACGACCAACAGAAATCATTAACAAAATAGGTATTTTATTCAAAATTGTAATAACAATATGCAGTGTATGGATAGACAGGGACATAATTATATTAGATCTACAGTACATGTAGATAAATCATACATAATACATCATCAACATCACGTAGTAATTAGTACATCTTGCAGAAAAGTGTAATAATATATAACTGTTGGTCATGTTTGCATTACTGTTTCCTTACTCAAGTAGACATGAATTGTACAGTTGTAGTTACTGTAAATCACGCGAGTAAATTAATAAATCAGAATAATACAAAAAGGATTTCAAATAATATGGGGATAGCATTCAAATATGTCTGTCGAAAGTCACATAAAAACATGAGAAAAGAAATTGAGATTCCGATTATATAACAAGACTATAGTATGAATATAATTTAACATATTACACAACACACACATTAATGATGTTTTAGTCAGGCAAATACATCATCATAAAATTAACATATTGGGATAAATGTCCATATCACAATTACCATACATAACTTGGATATCCAAATTATAGTTCTGTTTAAGTGTTTCAGGCCTAGTTACATAGACCATACACCTTTTATGAAATCACATTCTGATTTATCAGATTTACTTCCCTTCTAATTCGTAACAATTCGTCAACTAGTACCGGAGGCTCTGTCGGTACTGATGGAGTGAATCGAGAGGCAATAAAAATACCATCACATTTACATTATATAAATTGGCAAGGTGCTGACACAGTAATAGGCCTAGGAGGTACATAATGTACCAATGACTATTTTCAACGTTTCTTTCTTTTACTTATTTTAGTGTCAAGCCAAACTAAGCCAAACTATTTACCCAGTTGTGAAAGAACAAAAAAGATCAAGGCTCGATTTACTGTAACAGGATTTAGATAATTTTGTTAAAAAATACCGCAAAGTTACACATATCCGCCATTACCACGTTAAACTAAACTATAACATTTCACACCTCATTCAATAATCGTTTACACTTTTATATAATATGCAATATGAATCGTAAAAAAAACATTGATATGTATTTTAAAATGTCGCGGTTAGCTATATATAGCTTGTGCGTGTGTATAAATACATGTTCAATTTATAATATTCAAGTCACCACTCAGCTGGAGGAACGCGAAAACACTTACAACAGTGGCCTACATTTGATATCACACAGCTATTTGATGGTATTCTAATACACATAAGCTACAACAAAACAGTTCATCATCTTTGTTTACAATAAATAGAAATTGTACATTGTGCTTATGTTAGGTAAATCGTTTTACCACAGGCTAAGTATGTACTTTGGTTTGGGAATGTTGTGCATCAAGGGAAATATAGACCATATATTCTAACCTCTGATTGAGATAGTTCCTTAGTTTAAATCTATACATAATCATTTTTAATTTTACAATTTCACAAAATTTGTATAATAGCTTAAACGGTCTCTTATCTTCAGAGTATTGCAAAAAACGGACGAATGGCTTCTATAAGGCACTTTCATTAATTAACTATAAATGTTTAAGTTAACAATTCTCACTATATAAAATGCGCAAAAATACATCATACATGTAAAGTGCTTGACACTTAAAAAAAAATCCCGAGTCCCAACAAAAACAATTGCAAGGCAACCTATATAAACAGCAGCCTATCAACATAGAAACACTATTTTCACCATAAATCGATTTCATATCAAAGCAAACTCTCAGATATAAAATAATCATGAAGTAAATTATTCTCTATTCTGCATCCGAACTATCCAAAATAACATCGGATATCCCCAGACAACCCTGGTAGCTCATATCAAAATACAGCATTAAAGATGTACATCCATTTCAAGTTGGGGGGGATTATTTCTACTACAAAACAAGAGGCCCATGGGCCTTAACGGTCACCTGTGTTCAGATACAGAATGAAACAAAGACATGCATATAAACGCTATATATTTGCCCATCAGGCCCTTGAAGTCAGTCAGTGATTTTATAAATTTGACTTTTTAATCTATGAAGATTATTTGGTTCCATCAAATCTGTGAAATCAGAAGAAAGATTTTTGAAATGTTATCCATTTTGACCCCTTTTGGCCCCACCCCTCTGGCCCCTGGGGGTCGGCCAGGACCAATATGGATATGATGTTAAAATGCTATCTCAGACTAATAATTCTAACCCAGTTTGACTAATTTCCTATGAAAAATAGGCAAATAATGTTCATAAATGTGTTTTTCCTATATAAACTAAAGTAAACTTGACCCCCCTCCCCAGAGGGAAACATGAGACCCCAGGGTCATATAATTCACAATTTTTTGTAAAGGACTTTAAGACCTTTCAATCTATGCAGAGTATTTGATTCTACCAGTTCCAGAATTTCAGAAGAAGATTTTTGAAGTTTTAGCCTATTTGACCCGTTTTGGCCCCGCCCCTAAGGCCCCTTGGGATCAGTCATAGAAAATTTGGTAATAAGATTCAATGGTCATCACATAGGGATAATTCTGACTACAATTGACTAATTTCCTATTATAATGACTAAATAATGCTCAAAAATGTCTTTTCCCTTTATAAACTACAGTAAACTTACCCCCCTCCCCAGGGGGAAACCTGAGACCCAAGGGTCATATAATTCACAATTTTCATAAAACACCTTAAGACCTGCCTTTTTTATGACGAGTATTTGATTCTACCATTTCCAGTATTTAAGAAGAAGATTTTTAAAGTTTTAGCCTATTTGCCCCTTTTGGCCCCGCCCCTGTGCCCTGAGGGGGTTGACCAGGACCAATATAGATATAATATTTAAATGTTATCTCAGGCTAATAATTCTAAACAAGTTTGACTCATTTCCTATGAAAATTGAGCAAAAAATGCTCATAAATGTGTTTTCCCTATATAAACTATAGTAAACTTGACCCCCTCCCCAGGGGGAAAACGTGATGGGTCATATAATTCACAATTTTCATAAAACACCTTAAGACCTGTCCATCTAAGAAGAGTATTTGGTTCTACCATTTCCAGTATTTAAGAAGAAAATTTTTAAAGTTTTAGCCTATTTGCCCCTTTTGGCCCCGCCCCTCTGCCCGAGGGGGTTGACCAGGACCAATATAGATATGATATTAAAATGTTATCTCAGGCTAATAATTCTAAACAAGTTCGACTCATTTCCTATGAAAATTGAGCAAAAAATGCTCATAAATGTGTTTTCCCTAGTAAACTTGACCCCCTCCCCAGGGGGAAACGTGAGACCCCAGGGTCATATAATTCACAATTTTTGTAAAGGACCTCAAGACCTTTCCATCTATGAGTATGTGATTCTACCATTTCCAGGATTTCAGAAGAAGATTTTTGTAGTTATAGCCTATTTGACCCCTTTTGACCCCACCCCTAAGGCCCCTGGGGGTCAGTTATGGAAAATTGGTTAATAGGATTCAATGGCCATCTCATACGGATAATTCTGACAATATTTGACTCATTTCCTATTACAAATGATCAAATAATACTCAAAAATGTGTTTTCCCTATATAAACTATAGTAAACTTAACCCCCTCCCCAGGGGGAAACCTGAGACCCCAGGGTCATATAATTCACAATTTTTGTAAAGGACCTCAAGACCTTTCCATCTACGAAGAGTATGTGATTCTACCATTTCCAGGATTTCAGAAGAAGATTTTTGAAGTTATAGCCTATTTGACCCCTTTTGACCCCCCGCCCCTAAGGCCCCTGGGGGTCAGTTATGGAAAATTGGTTAATAGGATTCAATGGCCATCTCATACGGATAATTCTGACAATATTTGACTCATTTCCTATTACAAATGATCAAATAATACTCAAAAATGTGTTTTCCCTATATAAACTATAGTAAACTTAACCCCCTCCCCAGGGGGAAACCTGAGACCCCAGGGTCATATAATTCACAATTTTTGTAAAGGACCTCAAGACCTTTCCATCTACGAAGAGTATGTGATTCTACCATTTCCAGGATTTCAGAAGAAGATTTTTGAAGTTATAGCCTATTTGACCCCTTTTGACCCCGCCCCTAAGGCCCCTGGGGGTCAGTTATGGAAAATTGGTTAATAGGATTCAATGGCCATCTCATACGGATAATTCTGACAATATTTGACTCATTTCCTATTACAAATGATCAAATAATACTCAAAAATGTGTTTTCCCTATATAAACTATAGTAAACTTAACCCCCTCCCCAGGGGGAAACCTGAGACCCCAGGGTCATATAATTCACAATTTTTGTAAAGGACCTTAGGACCTTTCTATCTATGAAGAGTATTTAATTCCATCACATCTGTGAGTGGAGAAGAAGATTTTTGAAATTTTAGTCAATTTTACCCCTTTTAGCCCCTCCCATAGCTCCCTGGGGGGTGGGGACCATATAATTCACAATTTTGATTGGCCTTATGCCTTAGAAGGTTTGTGCAAAATTTCATTGAAATTGCTTCAGCAGTTTTGGAGAAGAAGTTGAAAATGTAAATTGTTTACGGACATACGACGGACGACGCACGACGACGCACGACGCACGACGCACGACGGACGACGACGGACAAAAGGCGATTAGAATAGGTCACTTGAGACTTCGTCTCAGGTGACCTAAAAAGGATATTCCCCAAATCATGATACAAAAGACAAAATAGGAAAACGTGACACATATATATAATGTAAAATAAATCCCCAGTGTCAAATAACCCTATAGTCCAAATACAATAAGACATCCAAAGGGAAAACAGATGTATGTTTATAACCAAGTGGCCTATGCACCCAGATTGAGTAGGACTTTTTAAAACCATTTTGACTTGGAGTAAGAGAGTGGTCTTTTATACAGGGGTGGTAACTAGGGCAGTGTTTACATCCTAACTATAGTATACTATAGCCGTATTATACTTTAGACCTAGACTAATTATTGGAATCACAGACTTTTGATGCTAATTATATTACAACACCTCTATTTGTGTAATATTGTGTCCGTAATAAACAACAAATAGTATATCTGTATAGATAGAATTCTGTGATTCACACGGAATACATGATACGATGAATACCAGTCTTATGTTTTCAATTAAAACATAAATAAGCACTTCTACAAAGCGACCAAAATATCACAGATACAAATAGTGTCTTGATATCACCAAAAACGTGCTCAACATATTTCCGTGCTCAACAGATTTCCTTTAGACTTTTTGTGGCGTTTCCAATAACATTTTTCTTCCAGAGTCTCAGTCCAGATCACGTTTGGATAGTGATGTCAGCTTTCATACACAGGAACATCTCTTTTCTGTCATTGAAGACCACGATCGTGATGATGAACTCGCCCTGTAGGCAAAGATAGGGTAAGTTAACAAGAGGACCATGGGCCTTAGCGGTCACCTGAGTTCGGATTCAGAATGATACAAAGATATATAAACACTATATATTGGTCTATCAGGCCCTTGAAATCAGTCAGTGATTTTTTAAGTTTGACTTTTTAATCTATGAAGTGTATTTGGTTCCATCAAATCTGTGAATTCAAAAGAAGATTTTAATTTTTTTTAGTCATTTTGACCGCGTTTGGCCCCGCCCCACTGGTCCCTGGGGGTCAGCGAGGACCGATATGGATATGTTAAAATGGTTTATCTCAGGGTAATAATTCTAACCAAGTTTGACTCATTTCCTATGGTTATTAAGCAAATAATGCTCAAAATATTTTTCCTATATAAAATATAGTAAATTTGATAACATCCCCAGGGGAATTTTTTTGCTCCCAGGGCTACGAAATTCAAATTTTTTGTAAAGGGCCTTACGTTTGTCATTTTGACCCCTTTTAGCCCCGCCCCTCTGCCCTTGGGGGTAGGACAGGACCAATATGGATGTGATTTTAAGATAATATCTCGGGCTAATAAAGTTTGACTCATTTCCTATGAAAATTGAGCAATTAATGCTCTTTAATGTGTTTTTCCAATATAAACTATAGTAAATTTGACCCCCTCCCAAGGGGAAAACGTGAGACACCAGGATAATATAATTCACAATTTTTAAGACCTTTTAAAGACCTTTCCATGTATGAAGAGTATTTGATTCTACCATTTCTAGAATTTCAGAATAAGATTTTTTAAGTTTTAGCCTTTTTGACCCCTTTTGGCCCCACCCCTCAGACCCCTGGGAGGCTGGTACCGTATAATTCACAATTGGTTGACCTTTGGTCACGGAAGGTTTCTGCAAAATTTCAACAAATTTAGTTCAGCAGTTTTGGTTTTTCGTCTCAGGTGACCCAAAAATGATTGTTCTACTTTATCATGATCCCTAACACATCATTAAATTCTAATCCTGATAACAACATATCATTACAATCTAATCCTGATAAAGACACATCATTACAATCTAATCCTGATAAAGACACATCATAACAATCATACTCCTGATAAAGACACATCATAACAATCATACTCCTGATAAAGACACATCATTACAATCATACTCCTGATAAAGACACATCATAACAATCATACTCCTGATAAAGACACATCATAACAATCATACTCCTGATAAAGACACATCATTACAATCATACTCCTGATAAAGACACATCATAACAATCATACTCCTGATAAAGACACATCATTACAATCATACTCCTGATAAAGACACATCATAACAATCATACTCCTGATAAAGACACATCATAACAATCATACTCCTGATAAAGACACATCATTACAATCATACTCCTGATAAAGACACATCATAACAATCATACTCCTGATAAAGACACATCATAACAATCATACTCCTGATAAAGACACATCATAACAATCATACTCCTGATAAAGACACATCATGACAATCATACTCCTGATAAAGACACATCATAACAATCGTACCCTTGATAAAGGCACATCATAACAATCATACTCCTGAAAAAGGCACATCATAACAGTCATACTCCTGATAAAGACACATCATTTCAATCTTATCCTGATAAAGACACATCATAACTTGTTTGTTTGTTTGATTAATGAACGTCCTATTAACAGCTATGGTCATGTAAGGACGGCCTCCCATGCATGCGGTGTGTTGTGTGTATGTTGTGCGAGGTGCGTGTTTTGGGAGACTGCGGTATATTTATGTTGTGTCTTCTTGTATAGTGGAACTGTTGCCCTTTTTATAGTGCTATATCACTGAAGCATGTCGCCGAAGACACCAAGCAACGCACTCCACCCGGTCACATTATACTGACAACGGGCGAACCAGTCGTCCCACTCCCTGTGTACTGAGCGCTAAGCAGGAGCAGAAACTACCACTTTTATAGACTTTGGTGTGTCTCGGCCAGGGGACAGAACCCAGAGCCTTCCTCACAGGGGCGAACGCTCAACTACAATCATACTCCTGATAAAGACACATCATAACAATCGTACCCTTGATAAAGACACATCATAACAATCATACTCCTGATAAAGACACATCATAACAATCATACTCCTGATAAAGACACATCATAACAATCATACTCCTGATAAAGACACATCATTTCAATCTTATCCTGATAAAGACACATCATGACAATCATACTCCTGATAAAGACACATCATAACAATCATACTCCTGATAAAGACACATCATTTCAATCTAATCCTGATAAAGACACATCATAACAATCATACTCCTGATAAAGACACATCATAACAATCATACTCCTGATAAAGACACATCATTTCAATCTTATCCTGATAAAGACACATCATGACAATCATACTCCTGATAAAGACACATCATAACAATCATACTCCTGATAAAGACACATCATTTCAATCTAATCCTGATAAAGACACATCATAACAATCATACTCCTGATAAAGACACATCATAACAATCATACTCCTGATAAAGACACATCATTTCAATCTTATCCTGATAAAGACACATCATGACAATCATACTCCTGATAAAGACACATCATAACAATCATACTCCTGATGAAGGCACATCATAACAATCATACTCCTGATAAAGGCACATCATAACAATTATACTCCTGATAAAGGCACATCATAACAGTCATACTCCTGATAAAGGCACATCATAACAATCATACTCCTGATAAAGACACATCATTACAATCATACTCCTGATAAAGACACATCATTACAATCATACTCCTGATAAAGACACATCATAACAATCATACTCCTGATAAAGGCACATCATAATAACAATCATACTCCTGATAAAGGCACATCATAACAATTATACTCCTGATAAAGGCACATCATAACAATCATACTCCTGATAAAGGCACATCATAACAGTCATACTCCTGATAAAGACACATCATAACAATCATACTCCTGATAAAGGCACATCATAACAATCATACTCCTGATAAAGGCACATCATAACAATCATACTCCTGATAAAGGCACATCATAACAAGTATACTCCTGATAAAGGCACATCATAACAATCATACTCCTGATAAAGGCACATCATAACAGTCATACTCCTGATGAAGGCACATCATAACAGTCATACTCCTGATAAAGGCACATCATAACAATTATACTCCTGATAAAGACACATCATAACAGTCATACTCCTGATAAAGACACATCATAACAATCATACTCCTGATAAAGGCACATCATAACAATCATACTCCTGATAAAGGCACATCATAACAATCATACTCCTGATAAAGGCACATCATAACAATTATACTCCTGATAAAGGCACATCATAACAATTATACTCCTGATAAAGACACATCATAACAGTCATACTCCTGATAAAGGCACATCATAACAATCATACTCTCTGATAAAGACACATCATAACAATCATACTCCTGATAAAGGCACATCATAACAATCATACTCCTGATAAAGACACATCATAACAATCATACTCCTGATAAAGACACATCATAACAATCATACTCCTGATAAAGACACATCATAACTTTCATACTCCTGATAAAGACACATCATTTCAATCTAATCCTAATAAAGACACATCATTACAATCATACTCCTGATAAAGACACATCATAACAATCATACTCCTGATAAAGACACATCATAACAATCATACTCCTGATAAAGACACATCATAACAATCATACTCCTGATAAAGACACATCATAACTTTCATACTCCTGATAAAGACACATCATTTCAATCTAATCCTAATAAAGACACATCATTACAATCATACTCCTGTTAAAGACATGTTATTACAATCGTATTACAATCGTCCTATTAACAGCCAGGGTCATGGTAGGACGGCCTCCCATGTATGCAGTGTGTAGGGTGTGTGAAGTGCGAGGTACATGCGTTGGGAGATTGCGGTATGTTCGTGTTGTGTCTTCTTGTATAGTGGAGCTGTTGCCCTTTTTATTGTGCTATATCACCGAAGCATGTCGCCGAAGACACATTAATAACCGGTCACATTATACTGACAACGGGCAAACCAGTCGTCCCACTCCCTTTTTGGTTAGTGCTAAACAGGAGCAGAAATTACCAATATTATACACTTTGGTGTGTCTCGGCCAGGGAACAAAACCCAAAGCCTTCTTCACAGGGACGAATGCTCAACTCAAGGCCAAAAGTGAGGCAGTGCCAAGGGAGGCATTAGGAAACATGAAGTAAATTAGGAAGAAGCGAAAAGATAAGATTCTAAGTTAAGTCGCCTTTTACGATCATGCAATAGGGGAAGCAGGTACAATCCTTACGCCCAACCTGCAGGGCTCCCGATAAAGACACATCATTACAATCATAATCCTGATAAAGAGACAGGATTACAATCATATTCCTGATAAAAACACATCATTACAATCATAACACATGTAATTTTAATAAAACGTTTCATTTTCCTATCGAGATGTGCACCTGAAGTTACGGCGGCCATTTTATCCAAATATTTCTGTGCAGTGTCTGTAGTTGTTACCTTGCGACTTAGAAAACTCAACCCTGTGTCAAATTACTTAATTGCATTATGCTTGTATGCCATTAGAATCAATAAATATGTTATAACAAACCTGCGGAAGGGAAGGCACATCTGTTTTGGTGAGGGAAGTCTTAATAGTATCTGGAAGAATAATACAAAGATATTTTTTGAAATTCTTAACAAGATACATGCATATTTAACAAATACATTCAAAACATTTTATATATGTTTCGTTCTGGTTATACGAAATAGGTCGTCTAATTTGCAAGCCTCTGTAGCAAAAAAATGAAAACTTTTCCATCAGTTGCATACAATCTGGGATTAAATAAATAGCTTCTTTACCACATATCTAAAGTGATCAGGTAATCAATTCATCTCATCACAACGGTGAAAATGCGTAAGTGACATAATAGGCAAAAGTAATGGAAAAACCTCACGATAGAAAAGAATAATTATGTTATAAAATGTATCTGTAGCAGTGTATTATTTTTTGTAGGCTAGTTACTAAGGTTCAAATTATTTTTTGGCGGTTGACTGGTTTAGATTTCCTGGCATGTTACCATCAACCCTCCGACTCTGAATCGCGAGTTTGAATTCTATGTGTGTAAGTTGCCAGATACTGCCCATGCACTGGTCGGTGTTATTTCTCCGGATATTCCGGCTTCCCTCCACCTCTTAAACATGATTCCTAAAATGGCCCTTGCTGTTAATAGGACGTAAAGTCAAACAAACAAAAAACTTTGACAGGTACGTGAAATATGTAAAGATGCGTCAGACCTTTTTACATTCTGGAAGACAGGTTTCATAAGACATCAATCTGATTAAAATAAGACTTGTAATTCCGCTCCAACAGTGACTACGCTGCCATACGACACGCTCCAATAGTCAGGTGTCATAAAGCTTCCTAGTCTAATTCTAATTACATACATTAGATTGACCGATCGCCAGGTGTAATATAGCCACGCCTTGTGCTCACAAACGCAGGTATTTCTATTCAATGTCGGAGCAAACATCGTAGCACACAATACAAAAAGAAAGTCACGTGCGGTTTGATTGACAGCTGGCGATCTGTCAATTGTCGCTGTGACAGTTATTGCCCAATTTCTCGCGTTAAGCCGAAATTTACCTTTTGCTTTCACAGGACAGTTGAGATTTTTGAATCCGAATTTCTTTAGATTGGAGCAGCCTCCGGTCTGGTTATTGGCGAAGATGGGAGTGTCCGGAGCCACTTTGTCGGTTACATTCAGTGTAACACTTCCGGAATTCAAATCAACCGCTGTAAAATAAAGCCTTATCATTTGTAACTACAATGAACAATGCATACATTTACGGTATTTTCGTTACCATAAGAATGGTCTTACAAAGCATTTTGCCAATAAACATGTGATGTCATAAAAACCTTTACTACAGCATTACCGAATACAGTATCATTGGCTAACCTTGTCATTTTTCATTGGATGTATCTATGTTATTTCATCGTGAAAACAATTGCCATGAATTTATACAATATTGTACATCTACATGTAAATTCCACTTAATACATATAAAGTTGAATTATAAACCTACTTGCCACCATATCCAAGGTTACGACAAGAGTGTTTGTTGTGGTGTGTAAGACCTTTGGTGACCAACTGAAGTCCATTTTGTTCGCCGCTGGACCTAAAACACAAGTACACAGTCTGTTTATCATTAGATAGTACACAGCTGGACCTGAAACACAAGTACACAGTCTGTTTATCATTAGATAGTACACAGCTGGACCTGAAACACAAGTACACAGTCTGTTTATCATTAGATAGTACACAGCTGGACCTGAAACACAAGTACACAGTCTGTTTATCATTAGATAGTACACAGCTGGACCTGAAACACAAGTACACAGTCTGTTTATCATTAGATAGTACATAAGGTGACGACAAGGTATAACAAACTACCAATGTAATCACTATGTTATATTGTTGTAGGTGTTTGACTACTGGAACAACTAAGTATTGGTCATAGAAATTAAAGAAACATCGGATATAATTTATCTGCAAGCATGTACACAGCATTTTATACGTAAATATGCTTTATTTTCCGTTGTACGATTCCGATCCTTAAAATCATTTGATGTAACGGATCCTGATGCTGGTTGCGATATATGCCGCTAAAATAAGAACGTTCTTTTAAATGCCTTTATCATTAACACCAATACAGTTTTCGGCTAATGTTGTAATTCATCGTTAACAACACGACAGATCCTGGTCGTTTAATAAGAATTTTCGATACACATATTAAAAAACTCATGAGATGAAAGCATCCAAAAACGATCAGTTTTCAGAACAAAAGACCGCTTATTCACAGATGTCTTTGATAACTATATTTATGTAAGATGATATCAATTTATGATCATTGTCAGAAGTATTACAATATAGTTGATTGCTCATTGTATGACATTATAATAATAACTTCAGAACTGTCAGGACGAAGACACGTCGATTAACGTGAATACAGTTTTTATATTATGATGATAAAGACAAGTCAGTGTTTTCTTAACTAAGCAGCGAATCAGAGTTCACTACAGTCTACTAAAACCCCAAATTTTATAGACGGTAACGTTTATTTTTAGTATTGAGGTTAGGGAAAATACACAACAAAACGAACAATGAAAATCATGTTGGTTGCAAGTAAAATTGAGTTACACAAATGAACAAGCACATATGATGTAATTACCACAATTCACGGCGTGCCCACTATCGCTAATTGTCATGTTGCTTAGTCTCTTGTTTTCAGACATTTCATATGAGGTCTGCAGGTCTCTTGATGATTGTGATTTGAACCTCAGATTGCCAACACAATATTGCAAAACAGTCAAGAAGATTACATGATAAAGCCACATCTTCTGTAAATAAAAGAAAAAATAATATGTAAATATGATTATCTTACAGTCTATTTAAAATAACTGTAGGAAGTCATCAAAACAAAAGAAATCGACATAATCTGTACAATGGAAGGCACCCAAGCAGGGAGGTATCTAATTTATGATACTGAACGTGGAAGTTGTTATATGTATTTAAGTTACGGACACTATGTCGGAGCACCCGTACATACACGCATTAATACACACTTATTTTCGGAACGGGTATTACAACTTGTTGAATGAGAAGTCTTAGTCGTTTAGAAAGTAGATTGAGCATGACAGTATGTACATGTACGAGTATACTGTGAGTGCTCCGCGTGGTAGCTCTGGTAAATGGGCGCTCGCAATATAAATATTAATTTTACAAATACACGAATGTACTCTGGGTACATATGCCCAACACACAACCGAAAACCAATAAAACAGTGCTGATGTATGCACGAAGAACAATAATTCGACGAAACCTGAACCGGAACAATGACTACACAATAAATGATCATGTACATGTACACATATGACACTAATCACACACGTTTATGGGTTAAGTATTTTCATCAGCCGTGGTCCAGCAACAGGAGTCAATGGCCGTGCTCGTTAGAGGTTACACGACGTAATGTTTCATAAGTGTCTAGTCGTATTGCCCTCTAACATTAATTGTTAGAGTAACATGTACACGATCACATGGTAGCTGCATGCACCACGCGTGATTTCGCTACGGCGAGCTTTGTCAATCCTTACCATGTTAGAAAGATATTTAAATGTGATGATATATACCTAGAGTAGAATGACACTGCTCCCGCAAAACGGTACCTCTGATATCACTACAGATACGAAGCAAATGTTGCCGGTAGAGTACCACTTCCGTCTTTGTTGAAATCGAAACTAGAATTGTCAGATTTTGCTACTTAGAGTTATCTCCCGTGCGACGTACATTGTAGGAAACGCTATCATTCAACCCGTTTTAAGCCGGTGTAACGTTGAAAATGGACCCCCGTTGAAAACTGACCTCGGGTCAGTTTTCAACGTTGAAAAATGACCCCGAAAAACGTTGAAAACTGAACTTTCAGCGCACTTTTTACACCGACCCGTTGAAAATAGACCCCGTTGAAAAGTGACCCCATAAGAACTCGTTTTTACACAACAACACAACACGACACCACAACACCACGAAACCAAACAGCATCACACAGCACAGCAACACACCAACAACACAACAACACTACACAACACAACACCACACAACAACACATCACATCACACAACAAAACACAGCAAAATAACACAACAACACACAACAAAACATCAAACAACATAACATCACACAACATAACATCACACAACACAACAACGCATCACACTAAACACAGCATCACAAAACACACAACACAAGACAGCATTACACAACAATACGACACAACATCACAACAAAACATCACACAGCACAACAATTCCACAACACACAACCACGCAACAACAATACAACAAAATCCAACAACAACACTACACAACACAACATCACACAACACAACATCACACAACAGCACATCACACAACATAACACAAATACACATCACGCAAACACGCAACAACAACACAACACCACCCAACAACAACACACAACACCGCAAAAACACAACTCACCTCACAACACATCACAACATAACAACAAAACATCAAACAACAACACACAACCACAACAACACACAACACAACTACAATACAACATACAACAACAATACAACAACACCTAACAACACAACAATACAAAGCAACACAAAACCCGACAACAACACAACAGTACACAACATAACGCAACAACACATCACAAAAACATCACGTAACAACGCTTTACACAAACACGGAACAACAACACAACACACAACATCGCAACACATAACACAGCCACACAGCACACAGCAACACACACCAATGCCACACAACACGATAACATGACACAACCAACACACACAAAAACACAACAACACAACACCACATAACATAACAACACAACATCACACAACAACAAAACAACACACAACAACACCAGAAAAAAACAACACACAACACAAAAACACACAACTACAAAACAACAAAACACAACCATACGCAGAACACAACATAAGTGATCCATACGCAGATATATAAAACATTCTTGTATTGCAGGGAATAAATATATATTAAAAATTACTGAATATCTGACAAACGTAAAATCGTCGAAAATATAATAATAAAAAATCATTAAGAAACAAATTACTAATATCCCATAATTATAGTTTTGTAACACTATCCACTGGTACTCGGAAGTGAATACCACATAACAATTCCTTTTTATTTACTACGTTACCTCAGTGTCATATAGCAATTCCTCAGTCTGAGAACAATTAAATTAACATTATCTACACGGGCGAACAAAATAACTATAGAAAAAATGAAAGTTTTGTATTCTCCATAATAAACATACAAAATATTTAAATGAGGTATTTGATACGATGATAACAATACCAAATTTCAATTCAAATCGAGGTGATTACGCAATTTAAATACCAGCATAGAAGGGTCGCTTATATTAGGAATGGCGATAACAGAATTCGAGAATTATGTTTGTGCAGAATCATATATACATAGAGATTGGAAACTCCTTCTTTGTCTATGTTGACAGGCAGAGGGACCTCCAGTTTATAGGCATTTTCCCTTGGCTAACTACATTTAAGTGTATTCTTTTAAACATGATACTTTTGCATCAACACAAAGTTTAAACATTATATCATGGTTTGATGTGATCAGTTTTCCCAATTGATGTTATTTAATATGAATTTTGAAAGTATGAAAATGAGCAATTTTACCTGGTTTTTCGAAAATCAGGCATTCAAAACCGGAAGTGCATTTTGTTTTATTAACATATAAGTTAAGATATTATTTTTTCTTTCCAAAATCGTACTCAAACCATCTGAAAATTACTTAACTTTTATAACATATCAAAGTTATTCTGCTGTATTTAACTATTTAAGAGTTTATCTAAAAGCCCCTGGGGACATAGAGAGGTACATCTGCCTATCGTAAAATTGGCGAAATTGCCAATCTCTATGTATATATGTTTCTGGTTTGTGCAACAGTTTTATTTCAACAGACCATCCGTTGATAGTTTGCCAAGGTCATTTTTCAACGGTCATTTTTCAACAGACCTGGCGTTGAGAATTGACCCTAGGCACCGTCAATTTTCAACGGCATGTTCAATTTTCAACGGCATTCGGGGTCCGTTTTCAACGTTGAAAACTGACCCGAGGTCAATTTTCAACGGAGGTCCATTTTCAACGTTACACCGGCATGGAATTTTCTTTTTCTTTGGAAGGCGAGGGAGGGGGGATCTGTCAACACAAAATAAAATCATAAAATGAACAAGAAACTGCAACTGTTAATAAGGAATTTAATTAAATGTTAATAATTACTTTTAATATAATTAATATAATATGAATTAATTTCAAGGATCTGACAACATCCCTAGAGGTCAAAACCTAAATCCGCCCCTGGAAATGGCCAATTGAATCGATAGAGCTTGCCAAAAAAACCTGTCAGAATGATTTATATATATATTATGTACTGTACGAAATCATCTCGCCCAAACAACAAAGCTAAATGCATAATTATACTAGGACGTTATCAATTTAATTGTTTGTTTGTTTGCTTGATTAATTAACGTCCTATTAACAGCTATAGTCATGTAAGGACGGCCTCCCATGTATGCGGTGTGTTGCGTGTATGTTGTGTGAGGTGCGTGTTTTGGGAGACTGCGGTAAATTCATGATGTGTCTTCTTATATAGTGGAACTATTGCCCTTTTTTATTTTTTCCCACTCCCCGTTACTGAGCGCTAAGCAGGAGCAGAAACTATTATAGACTTTGGTGTGTCTCGGCCAGGGGACAGAACCAAGAGCCTTCCTCACAGGGGCGAACGCTCAACGCAAGGCCAAAAGTGAGGCGGTGCCAAGGAAGGCATTTTCTCAATACAATTTTACACACATATTTTCAAACCTTGGTAATTGACTGAAATATTACAAACAACAACATTTTTTTATCTTTAATATGTAAGTTTATATGGCTATCAATGACCTCAATGTCGTTTCCACTCTTAAAAATTCATTAATTGTGATTTTTTACGCGAATGCGTGTAAATGAGTTTTTTTGCATTTCAACTTAAATACCTAATTTCAAAAAATTGTGTCGTTTAATTTTCTTTATTTTTTGTCCACATAATTAGACAGTTGTTTGAGTTATGATGAAAGAATATGAAAAAAATGACCGCGGAATTTTTGAGTAATTAGCCTTTCTATACCCATACCCCCTAAAAATAACTTTTTTCACAATTATATTATCAGATCAAAATCGAGCGGTAATATTTTTATAAACAACATCTTATATATTCAACATTATAAAGTGTAATAGTCTGATAATATAAAGTGTTATACCTGTTAATTTTATGTCACGATGCCACCGATTTGATACTGTACAAAGCTAAGAAATGGCACAAATAAGCCATTATTTTGCCTGGATATAATATCTGAGAGATGAATATGGAAAATTCCGTGTAAAGATTCCACTTTAATTACCCTTTAGACAATCCATGCTTTTATATTGTTTTAGCGGGAAAATATTTTATCAAAATCTATCTTTCCATCGTCAAGATATCCTAGCTTAAATAGTCGTTTGAGGCAGATATTCAAGCATAAATTTGAATTTGGTGCCAAAATTGTAGCGATGAAAAGCGTCTACGTGACAACGATCGAAGTTGATAACTTCAACTTGATCACAACAATGTCGATAAATCGATGTCATCATAAACAACTGTATGTCTTTGTATGTATTTTTGAGGAGATATCTGCATATCTAATACATGTTGATATATATTTATTATCCGAAGTACACTAAAACAGATTTTTGGATCCTCAATATAACCTGTACGGTAAGTGTACAGTACGCCTGAGAAAAAAATCTCTTATTCTGAATTCTCGATCTACGTTCAGCTGATTACTGTAGACAGATAAATAATTAGTCTATGTCTACATGTACCATGTAACTTCCCAAAACCGATCACCTCTAGAAACCGAACATGGATGGCATGTACGGAATGAATTCCTCTTTTTTAATAGTATATAAAACTTCCCAAAACCGATCCCTCCCAATTCCGAATACCGGACCGATTTTGAGATCGCAATAGTTAAATATATCTAAAATACACTTCTGAAAACCGGCCTTACCAGAGCGACACAGATAGATTGCATTGAGGTCTGATCAACCGACCGTGAAATGCACACGTACCTGTACCATACAGTATACCATGTCCTGGGGCATGTACATGTATACAGATGTGAAGGCTATAGCTACACGGTAATTATACCAGAGATGTTGGTGTTATTATTTAATCATGTCTATTGTTTAGATATTTAACGAAGGTCTACCACGCGCACGCGGTTTGTTTACTGTAGTTGTCGGATAACGTAAATTAAATGTACATGTTTAGTTTCTATATCACAGATATAATTAATACTGCTGTTGACACTAGCTTACGTGTGCTTTTTCGTAAGATAGTACAATGTATTTGATCAACTGAATCCGAGTACTTCCATGCATTTTCTCAAAACAGGAAATACATGCAAGTACAGTAGTTAGGCCTATGTCTTATCGTACATGTATACAGTAAATAAAGTCATATTTCCCGAACGTGTTAGTGCTTATTGAAGATCATATTAGCTAAACATGATACATGTAGACATATACATACGCAACATTCAAATATATTAGCTTGTACAAATTGAAGGAAAAGCAGGGGTGGCGCGATGGAGAGATAAAACTATTTCCGTGTCTTTAGTTTATACTAGAGGATTACTCGGTAAAGTTTTTATGTGCAGTTCTGAATGCACACATTGACCCGAGGAGGTCCGAACGAATGGCGCATTCGATCACTGTTTGGAACGTCCTTAACAGCAAGGATCATGTAAGGACGCCAGGTTTGTTGATGGAGGAAGCCCACATGGGATTCGAACCTGCATCCCAGAGGTGGAGAACTTGTGGTAAGATGTCGGGACATCTTAACCAATCGGCCACCGCGGCCCCTACTTTAATGAAAGTATGTAACAACAGCTTTTGCCTTGCCTAATAGTTTTGACAGCTCAGTGATACCAAGTCATTTCCTGACAATAAGATTGAGAAGATGCCCAAAGCAACCAAGTATTTGCATTCCAAGAGTGAAAGATTTCTTTTCATTTGCAGCGTTAACTGTGGTAGCGAAACAGGCAGGTAACTTCCATTCAGTTGTAGTTTATGTAATGTTAGATGCAATGTTCTCAGCTGTATGGGATTGTGAAAAATTTTCTGTTCTAAGAACAGCAGAGCGAAGTTCCCATTTACTATCATAACTTTCTGGAGCAATGGAAGTCCAAGTATCATGATTAATGCCAACAGGTTTCACCTTAGACAGAAGGAGTTCCAGGCTTGTCCTGATTTGTGTACATATTTCTTAATAAAGCGATTATTGCCTTCATTCCTGGTGGTGTACACCGGCTTTCAATTTCACGTACAAACTTGAATGACAGAAACCTTTTCTACCAAACTGAATGACAGAAGACTGTCAATCACAAGCATTGCTAGTTTTTCATCTGTTTTTTTTTTTATTTCTTTGCAGAAACATGAGGACGACCAGCAGGATTCTGATCTACAATTTGTTTCAAAGTATGTTGGATTGGTGATGCCACTTTGCCCGCTGTCAGTTCATGATGTTCATATTCTAAGTGGAAGTGAAGTGTCGTGGTGTTTCCTGAACTGAAATAGAATAGGGAATTTCGATTATTTCAAGATAAGATAAAAATTGAATTTGACTTCAAATGATGAAAATCTGGAAAAAACATATAAATACTTAAAACTCTTTTTCATGATGTAAATTGTTGAATTAGATTTGGCTTGTCGCCGGTATTGACCTGAAATAAACGTGTTTTAATCAATGTTTTGTTGTTGCGTTTTTCTCTTTAATTTATAAACAATATTGTCATAAATAAACAAAAATGTCTGATAAGCCGGTAAGTATTAATATAGCTCCGTATAACCACTTTAATACGTTCCCAAATGTTTATAATTTTGTGTCACACAAACGAAAGCGGACTTACCATTAAATAAGTAGTTTTTCCTGCAAAGTTTACAGATTGTTTAAGTTGTAAGATTTATCTTTACTAATGGGCCCTTGTGTCCCTTCTTTCTTTGCCAAAATATTTCCACACTGAAGACCGCGTGCCCTTCCAGGAATATCATACATTTTTTCATGTACTGCCAAACGTTCCATCATCGCTTATGCTTCCAAAAATAAAATCATACTCCTCTGAACGTTTACATTATTACGTAGTGCTTATGCGCTCTTCAATTCGTTAGACGCTTGATATTTGAAATGAGATGAGCGACAACACACACAAGCGATTGATTGCGACAAGTTTTCTATGTCATTTCTTGTGTGTTTTACTGATCGGCTAATTATACACGATGTCGGACAATTCCGACGAAACTCAATTGCAGATTTCTTACTCGATTAATTGGTCACACAACTCCAACCAACGATACTCGACGAATTCGATTAATCGGAATACCACTTAACACAGGTGGTATAAAGGTCGTCTGAATATGACCCCTTATGGAATGTTGTCAGGTCCTCTTTTGAACGGAGTGCTTATAATGATCTGTACTATTATCAGATTGAAGTGGCCGGAGTGGTCTTCGACTCGATATCGGTACTCTTTTTCTCGCACCTCGGACAGGGAAATCTCACATGATACCCAGTGCTAGATTTTTCAATCTCGTTCGATCTGTCTGGTACCTTTACGCGATTTTTGGCGGAATTTTACGCCATTCATGTAACAGTCCGCGCATGTGACGTCATACTCTCGAATCGATGACTCACACGCTTCAGACAATCAATATAATTAGAAATATGTACATTCAAGTATTTACCATGCATTGTTTGGTTGTTGTTTTTAATTATTAAAACAGTATGTACCGATTGATCAGATTTTTTCTTTGAACCGAACTATAGTTTTACGCGATATGACTAAATTCGAAGCGCAGATGAAATGGTCAATCGGCTTTGAACCAGGAGGCCCAAGACGGGATAATTTTACTCTGAATGCGTTTATAGATGGGTTTTTTTTTATCTTAGAGGCGCGAGAAAAAAAATCTGTTACCTTTAAGTGATCAAGAACGGGTTATCTCAGTCTCGGGCTAAGATTTTGTAACATCCCCACCTCGGCTAACGCCTCGGTTGGGATTATGTTACAAAATCTTAGCCCTCGACCGAGATAACCCGATCTCGATCATTTACAGGTAACATATTTTATTAGTCTTATACCTGGTCATATATGCGATATGTGTCCATTGTATCGATTTAATGCTGGCCCAATGCGACATATCCAAATGACTTTCTTCAACTGTCTCTTCAAGAGAGTGTCTATTACTACAGAGTTTTCCCTGTCGATCACATGTTTGTTTTCTCTGTGTAGTATGATCTGTAACGGTCGATTTTTTCTGCAATCTGCTACATTTTCTTTAGGTGTTGTATCCTTACGATATCATCCTTAGGGTGCCATGTCTTGTCTCGAGTGGTTTCGTGGTTATTGTTATGCCATGAACTCGGTATAATCTCTCTATGACTTTAGAGATTTACATTTGACATAAGGGATGACGATTAGGCCTTTCATATGGTTTTTGTCTTTAGATGGTTTTCCTTTGTTATTCCCTTATATTTGACAATTTTTTTTCAATCCGTTTTAGGGCCTAATCTGGATGTGCACTAGTTTTCATTGTCCTAGGTAAAATTTGCTTTTTATGCAAAAAAAAACAAGAACATCTGTGACAATGGCCCCGAATCTAATGAGAAATATGCACACTATGTCTAGTATCTGATGTAGAGGATGGTGATAATTTGTTTATAGTTATTGGCCTCTTTGGGCCTTTTCCCCCATATACCAATACCTTTACGGTACTGTCTTCTTTCTATGATTTTTGTCTCATATTAAGGAACAACTGCACATCGATCAAACCTAATTAAAACCATCGGTTGGTTTCTTTACTATACGTACTACACCCATACCAGTCGCCACTTCATGTACATCGTACCTTCAAATATTCAGGCAACAGAGGAAAAATAGATTGCAAATCGGCCAGGATCCAGAAAAGACTATAAAGTCTTTCATATGTGGATACGAAGGATAGAAATAATCTACCAGAGACCAGAATAGAATATCCCAGAGTTTTTATTTCATACCTCGACATTTTGATTAATATCTTACAATTATGATATTCCGTTATCTAGAAATAAGACTTCAGTAAATTCTCTAATTCCTTTTGTTTTGCGTTATTTATAGTAAAATCAGTCTAGTTTCTGAAAGTATTGTATGTTAAATTTCACCGAGAAAGTATTTATTTTATTGACGCAGCGACGTCGTTAGATCTGTTCACGCCTTTGATTCAAAGTACCGTCCGATCATGAGGCGCCTACAGGGGATATACATTTACCTATACTGGTACAAAGTTGGGCAAGACAGTGACAACGTTTCACTTGTACATGCATTTGTGAATGCTTTTCACATAGAACGGATAATCATACCATGCCCCATTCCGTTCTATAGAAGGTCTGTGACATTAACTTTCTGTCGTAGTTATACTGTATATCATAGTTTATACTTCTGATGAATTCTCCTCTTGTCATTATTTGAGAATGTCCATTTCTTGACGCTCCAGTACGGCATGGTTCATTCAAAATTGTTCTTCCTTTAGAATTTAGCCCTGCGAGTAGAGCGTAAGATTGTACCTACTGCCTCTATTGCATTATCGTTAAAGGCGACTTAATGTAGGATTTTATCTTTTCTCTCTTTCTTAAACAACTTTTTTTCCTTCATAATGTCTCCCTTGACATCGTCTCACTTTTGGCCTTCGGATGAACGCTCGCTCCTGCGAGGAAAGCTTAAATGTGTCCCCTTACCGAGACACACTAATGTCTATAAAAGTGCATGCTGCCGAGGACACTGAGCAACACACCCCACCCGGTCACATTATACTGACAATGGGCAAACCAGTCGTCCTACTCCCTGTATGCTGAGCGCTAAGCAGGAGCAGAAACTACCACTTTTATGGACTTTGGTGTGTCTCGGTCAGGGGACAGAACCCAAAGTCTACCTCACAGTGGCGAGCACTCAACATTATATAAAGAGTCCAAACATTTTATCCATCAAGTAATAAAAACTGAGAATCATTATCCTGTTGATTGTCCCTTACATGATGGTACACGTCTTAAGTATAATTATTATATTGTATCAACCAATCTATATAAAACACCTATTATATTACTTTTTAAATAATTTTTACCTTTATTAATGAAACCACTTCTCGAAATTATATAAATACATGTAGATTGTTGGGTTATTAATTTACTGAAAGAAATAATTTTCTATATATACTGAATTAAGTCCTGTTCTTGTCTCAACATGATAAGGTTGTTAATGTTACATTATCAGGTATATCTGTATCATAGATGTATCATGTCTCTTCGAAAACCGGCTACCCTGTGAAAACCGGATACCCTGTGAAAACCGGCTACCCTGTGAAAACCGGCTACCCTGTGAAAACCGGATACCCTGTGATAAGAAATTACAACCAGACATAATAATAAGTGGTTTCAAATGCATTCGTTTTTTACATGCACATCAACAAAACATCGTTAAAGCTTCAAAATTGTTTGTATAGAGTACAATATTATTTAAGTGTATCATCACAGTTAACAAATACGTAACGCAATCAACAAATATCTTCATACATTGTACTTTACCAAAACACTTGGCAATGTTTTCTTTACACGCTAACGATGGTTCCATGATCGTGATATCGCTTGTACTATTTCCGGTCTTTAACTTCAAGGTCCACAATCCAGTATTCTCCATTAACTATAGTATTTTCCTAAACCACACGTTGGTATGCAAAATTCATTATCTGTTTCTGTTAAATAATCCATTCGGAATTCATTTTTCTGCAAAATCATAATCGTCTCGTGAAGAACTCTATGGTGCAACCGATATATGTATGATGCATGTAGGAGTTTTATCATACACATAGAGGAAGTAAGAACTGTACCTGCTGCCTCTATTGAATGGTAGTAAAAGGCGACTAAATGTAGGATCTATCTTTTTTCTCTTTACTACAAAACTTGTTTTGTCTCCCTTGACACCGTCTCACTCCTGCGAGGATTGTGTCCCCTGGCTATGAAACACTGGATTGTGTTCCCTTGCCGAGACACACCATACACTGTAGTCTATAAAAGTGATAGTTTCTGCTCCTGCTTTGCGTTCAGCATAAAGAGAATGTGACGTTTCTGTTTAGCGCTGAGCATAACGGGAGTGGGACGACTGGTTCGCTCGTTGTCAGTATAATGTGACCGGGTGGAGTGTGTTGCTTGGTGTCTTCGGCTGTATGCATCGGTGATTTAGCGCTATAAAAAGGGCAACAGTTCCACTATACATGAAGACACAACATGAATATACCACAGTCTCACAAAACACGCACCTCGCACAACATACACGCATCACACCACATACATGGGAGGCCGTCCATACATTACAATAACTGTTAATAGGACGTTAATTAATCAAACAAACAAACAAGGAATGTGATGACTGGTTTGTCATGGATCCGTTGTCAATATGATATGACCGGGTTTCTTTTTCGTGTCTTTGACAACATATTCGAGTAATATAGTACTAAAAAGGACAATAATTCTTCTATTACAAGAGGACACAACACGAATATACCGCAAAACATGCACCACGCATTTTGCACACAACATAAAAGGGAGGTCGTCCTTAAATTACCCTGGAAGTTAACAAAGCAGTCTGCGTTTTAAATGAGTAGATCACATTATGTTACATTTTGTATAATACACATGTTAAACAGTGTAGTAAAATATTTTATGTTAATGTTTATATTGTTTTATCTAGTTGTCATATTGATATGTACAATGGTGAAGCTTTGTTTTGTATCCGTATGTAAAGGACAAGACACCCTGTAAATACTATACGCGCTTGTAGCCAGTGAAATGCACGTGCAATGATATCTGAGCGGTCCCGACCGGCCAATCAGATGGTATGTATGTTGTTGCCATTGTGTGTAGGTGAGGTATGGATAAGCATTATTACACGAGCTCTGCAGCTGGACACTGAAAGAAACAGCTGCTGTACAGCTCGAATCAGAATTATGTATCAGAATACCAAGGTCACAAAACGGGACTTATTGTCGATTCTCTAGCCCTATTGCAATATTAGGTTCACCTATAATATCAACTGAGGAAATATGATTTGTTCGTTTGATTAATTAACGTCCTATTCAACCTTCATCGCTCAGCAGCTGGATATAACAAATGCCAGAGACATAGTGTTCCAAATTACACACAGTCTCTGCCCGCGTCGTGTTGAAAAACCGTGGAGCGTTATTGCTAAATTCGTAGACCACCACGACTTTGACCGTGTATTAAAGACTGCTCCCGAAAAACTCCGTAACAAACCGGAATATTCCATACAGATGCAGTATCCGACGGATATTAATGACCGTCGGTCCGCCGTTTATCCGGTTATGAAAGAGTTTGGGCGAAAAGGTGACAGGGCCAAAATAGTGTACGATACACTATATGTGAACGATAAACCGTACTACCCACCAGAACTCACCCGAAATCAGCGAGATCTCCGTCAATCTTCGGATAGTCGTCATTCCAACCAGCGTTTCGGATCCGTATATCTCCTCTCTCAAACTTAGGAAGCAACAGGTCGTGGTGGTATCCTATTAAGGATTTTAAAAGCAGGTACAGATACTTTTACACCTATTTTTACATGACTTTTTAATCACTGTTCCTCTGTTGCTCACTTTCCAGCTGATCTAAAGAAGACACTAGTTCTACCTATTTCTAAGAAGAAAGGTTCCATGGACAAGAGTAATTTTAGACCTGTCAGTATTTTACCTACCATATCGAAAATCTTTGAAAGAATCATGCATGATCAGCTTAATGATTTTTATGCCTATTTTTAGCCCTTTCCTGACCGCGTTTAGGAGTGGTTTTGGGTGTCAGTCTGTCCTGTTGCGAGCACTTGAGGACTGGAGACAGGCCTTGGACAACCATCAACTTGTTGGTGCGATACTCATGGATCTGTCCAAGGCTTTTGACTGCATTCCTACTTGGGAAGTTGATAGCGTTAAGTCTCAGCGAGCAGGCCATCAATTTCGTTAGCAGCTACCTGAGTGGCAGGATGCAGCAGGTCAGACTGGGACCCAACACCAGCAAATGGGCAAAAGTCAAGAAAGGAGTCCTCCAAGGGTCAATTGTGGGACCCTTATTTTTTGATATTTTTATAAATGGCATTTTCACCTTTGTAGATAAGTGTAGCCTGTACAACTATGCTGATGATAATACTCTCTCAATGATCAGTGATTTTTTTTTATATATTAAAGACTGTTTAGAAATAGAAAGCAAAATACTTGATTGGTTTAATTCAAACGGCATGAAGGCAAACCCGGAAAAGTTTCAGGCAATTTGTTTTGGTAACAAGACTAGCAGAGTTTTAAAATATTTTAATGTTGTAGGTATGGAAATTTTATGTAAAAACAGTGTGAAGTTGCTGGTTGTTGATATTGATTTTCTTTTAAACTTTGATTAACATATTATACGCTTCTGCAGAAATGCATCTAAGCAACCTGCAGTTTTAAAGAGATTGGGGAATAATCTTACTAAGAAAGGTGAAATTACCATTTTTAAGTCTTTTATATTGTCAAATTTTAACTATTGTCCGCTGGCTTGGCATTTTTGCAATCTCTCAAACACAAGGAAAATGGAAAAGATGCAAGAGAGAGCTGTTCGTTTTATTGAAAACGATTACATTGCCCCTGTCAGAGACATTTTAAGTAAATTCAAGTTATATTTTCCAAAATGTTTTATTTCTAATATATAAATGCATTATAATTCATAAAAAAAAATCATTCAAAAATATTTATTGGTTCCAACAAAACTGAACAAAACAGAAAATTGCCCCTCCTGTTTAACCCTCCGTAACTCACAAGGGACTCCGACCTGATCTTAAAGCGAATAGTCGGGCAAAGGAACTAGTCTTAATACGTTCTTTGGCCTTCCAAAAGTCCTTGTTTACCATAATGATGGTCAAGTTCTGCTTACGGTGTCCAGTTTTGACTATTGAAATTATGGGGAAGTCCCGTGTAAGTTTAGCACAGTTCTAAATATAAATTCGCCTAACTCTTTGAAAACGAGACTGTGTGAATATGCTTTAAGAGTGAACTGCACTGATAGCCGGTCGGGAAGACGTATTAGGATTCCTATAATATATATTAATTTCTTCGCATACAGCAGGGCATCCATTAACCCGAGACCTCGGGTCATTGACGCAGCAAAAGTTATTTTGACGCACGATCTTTGCATGCCGTGCGTCAATCTGACGCTTCACATTTTTACTACCACTGTCCATCAGACTTGTGTATGTGTGTATTATGTGATACAGAGCGATTTTGATGGGATATTTTATTTTCCTATTTCATAAGAAATTATACTGGATATATCAACACTATTTTTACCGACTTAAGCCTTTGTTTGTCCGACTATTCGCTTTAATCATATGCCATATCATGATTTTCTTACCCCCGGATACTGTAAACAAAAAACAATAGCCACCAGAGGGCCCAAATTGACACTCCTCCTTTATTCCCGTTCATAAAATATTTATACTGATATCTATTGATTTGAATATAGAACAGCCTGATCAATTGTACCGATTGTAGGATTGATCGGACTGTTAGTGAAATTATTGCATGTAATGTATAAAATGCGTATAAGGAAACTATTTTTAAATTATTGAAATATACTATATACAGTATGTATAAAAATGGATGAAAATTAGTGATATTTTTGCAAAATACTGAATACTGTATGAGAATGCTAAAAAATGACATATAGATGAAATGTAAAAATAAAAGTGAATATAAAACCACTTTGATGAAATGAGAATATGAACAGTGAGCAAATGCAAAATCATCAGATGGTAAGTATATAGGTGTAAAAATGATAAAAAAGATAATGGTAATATTTGATTGTACGTAGATATATCAGTTTGTATGTATGGGTGTATGTATGTATGTATGTATGTGTGAGTGGATGAATGTATGTATGTATGTGTTTGAGAGATAGTGTGTGTGTATGCATGTATGTATTATTATTATTATTTTTTTGTATGTATGTTTGTGTTTAAATGAAGGGAAATATTGAGAAATCAACAGTAAGTTAAAGTGAATAGTCGGGCAAAGAAAACCAGTCTAAATGCGTTCATTGGCCTTCCAAAAGTTCTCGCATATTAATACGACGGTCACGTTCTGCTTAGTTTCCCAGTTCTGACCCTTAAAGTAAAGAAAAGTTGAAAGCATTGAAAGCGAGGGTGTGTGGAAATGTAACCACGGACATAGTGAGCCGGGAGGACCTTTTAGAATTCCCATACTTTAAATTAATTTCTTCGTTCGCAGACAGATTTTGACTAGAGATTTTATTTTTCCATTTCATAAGAAATTATACTGGATACATTCACACCATTTTTACCGAATTTAGCCATCCTTGCCCGACTGTTCACTTAAAAAAAACAATTGAGAATGATAAGCAGCTTGCTCACAAAAGTTAGATATATTCTCTTATCACACTTGAAAAAGTAATAATAATGCTTATCGGTCATGGCCACCAGAGGGCCCAAATTGACACCCCCTCCGTTATTCCCGTTCATAAAATATTTGGAAATAATCATTTTAACCCATTGTTTTCAGATGTGCAAGATCTAATAAATTTCGGGAAAAAAAGTCGTCCGACATGAAGAAGGTTTTGCTGATAGAAATGCTGTCAGATGGGATTCCTTGAAATCGACAGATTTTACACGAGAAGTTCAAAAGAAGTTCAAAATAACATGCATAATATTAATATGAATTTAGATAATATGTTACATAGTGACACTATAACAAGTGATCAAGTGAATGGTCTAGTGACAGACATATTTACAGGTCTAACAAATAGCGCTACAAACACGATAGGAGTGACTCATCGTCATAGAGCAAAGAATAAAAATACAAAAAAAAAAAACTTGGTTTAACAAAGATTGTAAACTTGCTAGAAACACATTTGATAAATATAAAATTAGGTACAAATTAAACAAATCAACAGAAACTAAGCACACGATGAATATAAAAGGAAGCGAATATACAAAAATATAGAAAACAGCTAAGAAAGAACTACAAACAATATCAAGCGAAATGCGCAAAAGGATTAACAGAGAACTCGAAACAGTGTCATTCAATGGGTTTAGTCAGAGGTATTCCGATACGTGTTAATATTCAAATTTTCCGCGAAAACAAACGTATCGGAATATATCTGATTAAACCGATTGAATGACATTGCAGGGGAAGTCACTCTAATCGCTCTTCACCAGGACGTTGCTTTCGATGTCACAAGTCAGAAAGCGCCGGTAATTTCGGATTAAAATATTGCGTTTGACTATATAGACATCGTTTATATGCTTTTGCATGGTTTGTGTGTGATTATGGATTATCGGAGGACTGATGCGTGATTATTACTCTAGGAAAAAAGGTATACTATTGTGAAAAAATTAACTTTAATCGAGGTGGGGGTAAAAAATCCAATATGGCGACTGTCGTCCCTTTCTCTGTTTTATAGTAAATATCCCGATTTTTTAATAATTTTTCAAATCTCGTATTTTTTGAAAAAAAAATCACATGACTGTCATATACTCATCAGTCCATCCTCCAAATACAAAAAAAATGTATGACAACATCCATTTTCATTGAGTTGGCCCCCTGTGGCTTTAGGCAAGACCACTCAATTATAGACAACGTTTTCGTTATGCACATTCTCATTTCTTTCAAATGGAAAAAAATATACTGTACCTAAAGAATTTCAAAGGGCATTTGATACTGTATGATACAATGGCCGAAGACGGCCTGACAAATCACACTTCTAATATGCATGTGACTTGTACATGAACACATTTTTCAAAAATGTATTCATGTACACGTCAACCTAATATTAGATGTGGCATATGTACATGAACATTTTTTTTCAAATAATTGTACGTCTACAAATGACATTTCCTATACCTATTATTCCAGAAGATCATATGTCTAATGTTATTTATTGCAATACTCGTATTACAACGTATTCGCGGGAACCAAATTTTATCCACAGGGACTTGTAACGTAGGCTGTGAGAAAGTCTGTTGTGTATACATGTGTACTACTAACTAGGCCTATATACTATATAGTATATAGGCCTAGTACACATGTATACACAACATACTTTCTCACAACCTACGTTACAAGTCCCTGTGGCTGTGGGAATGTTACAGCGCACCTGTGGCAAAATCTGGGTCACACAGTGAATATTTCATTTCACCGCTTACATGCACATGCATGTACTAATTATTTGGAAATGTTTCATGTATTAAATGTAAACTTTCTAGAACATGTAAGATGTAAGATAATACGACCATACTAACTACAGGTGTGATACTTTACACATGTACATTGTGTGGCCAACGCATTAACACATTAATGTGTGTTAATTTTTAGGATGTGTATCAACGGGCCAAAACAGAAAAAAATCACTTCAATATAAGTGTAATATGATATTTCTTTGTGATGCATACCTGGCAATTGGTTTAAATGTGTATTTAGCAGAAAGACTATGACAAGAGAACTACATCTTGCTTCGTAACGTTTCATTCATTGTAGGTTTGTGCTAAAGTTGTCTCCCAAATGTTGCAAACGATCCAAATAGGACTAAAAACCGAATATTTTTGTGACGTCAGGGCTCCAATCATGCATATTTCTTTTACTATGGTCTTTTAACGTTTAAACGTATTTTAAACCACTTTAGATACAATATGCAATAAATAAATACACACACATATATATACTTATATTTTTTTGAAATTGTATGCTTATACTAATGGACTCAGAACTTCCTTCGGTATCCATGCCTTTTATATTATGCCAATGGAAAACTACACCGTTTAAAAAATGTGACGGTTAGAGCACGCGGCAAAAATGCTTGGAATTTTAATAAGTATAAGAAGTGTCATGTGTACATGAACACATTTTTGAAAAATTTGTACATGTACACATGACATATCTAATATTAAGGTGAAGTGTACACGTCCATATTTAAAAAAAAAATGTGTTTATGTACAAGTCACATGCATATTAGATGTGTAATTTATCAGGCCGTCTTCGGCCATCGTAGTATGGAGAGCAGGCCTTTGGCAAACATTACAAAACAGTACAAGTGTTTGAGTGTTTAATGAAATAATAAATTTTGAAAAAATCTGTTAAAGTCTGGTTCATGTAAGGACGGCCTCCCATGAAATCAAACCAACCAAGCTACCAGGAGAGAAAACTCATTAAAGAAAAATAAATCTTTCATCCAGTTTGGAGTGAGACAGGAAAATCTCAACCCGAGGAGTAAGATTCTTAAGTTATCAGACATGAGGACTTTTTTCTTACCCTATGTGACCGCGTGCAAAGATCTCGTGTTGCTAATCTTTACCTTAGGGTGATAAAGAGCAATCTTATGCCGGTAAAATTGCGGATGTCCCTATTCGGGGTAATAGTTGTGTTGGGAATCACTTCATAAATTCATAATCGATCATCATCCTTTTAAAACGATCGGTCATCAACTAATGATCGATTAATTTTGTGTGCTCTGTCGGGCTTCCATGTTACAAAAATCTTTTTTTTTTTGCTCTTTTCTTTTCTTTTTTAAATTGTTGTGTGTTACGTATACTGTTTCCAATGTGTATTCTTTTATGCCATTTTTTATCCGATAATTTCTATGTGCTTTGTTTTTGTTTTGTTTTTTTAATTTTATAATGAATTAATGATTCATTGAATAAATTGTTTTCAAAATATTTCAAGACATTTGTGTTAATTATTTTACTATGAATGTGTTGACAAATTGACATAACAAGATCAACTTGCACAGACTATACTAGTACTATTGACAATATGCATGTAGATCTCACCTCAGATTACAGTAAGAATAAAGTACAGACCTAAGAAACATTAAGCTTTTGAGTTTTTGTGCAGAAAAATCATTTTATCAACATTTTCTGGGCTCAATTGAGATGTCTTTTTACGAACAATGTTACCGGATAGACTAAATATCGTTCGGAACGCACATATGATGCAGGAATTGTTGAGAATTCTTTTGCCACTTTTGCCACACTTGGATAAAATATTTCTTTTTCTTTCCACCAGTCCAGACCAGTATTACCACCAGCATCCCTATTGCATGATCGTAAAAGGCGACTAAATTTAGGATATTATTTTTTCCTTCTTCCTAACTGACTTTATCTTTCCTAATGCCTCACTTTTGGCCTTGAGTTGAGCGTTCGCCCCTGTGAGGAAGGCTCTGGGTTCTGTCCCCTGGCCGAGACACACCAAAGTCTATAAAAGTGGTAGTTTCTGCTCCTGCTTGGCGCTCAGCATACAGGGAGTGGGACGACTGGTTCGCACGTTGTCAGTATAATGTGACCGGGTGGGATGTGTTGCTTGGTGTCTTCGGCGGTATGTTTCAGTGATATAGCACTATAAAAAGGGCAAACATTTCCACTATACAAGAAGACACAACATGAATATACCGCAGTCTCCCAAAAACACGCACCCCGCACAACATACATGCAACACACCGCATACATGGGAGGCCGTCCTTACATGACCATAGCTGTTAATAGGACGTAAATTAATCAAACAAACAAACAAAAATCCTCTACAAAATATCTTTGAACTTCCTGCTCAGTAAGAACATCTTCAGTGATGTGACCAGCTTTATACTCCCCAACGATAATATCATCGAACCAGTCGCATTCAACCTTTCTCTTTTTAGAAGCTTGCACCGGATCAGAATCTGGTTTATTTCCAGGCCTTTCCTCTTGATCATTTAGAGATTCTGGGTCATCTGAGTGCTCTGGTAAATTAGGCACAGGTGTATTAGATGTAGTATCTTGATTCTCATCATCTTTCTTTTTCTTGATAACAACACAACCAGTAACTTTGGCTTTCTTTGCTTCAACTAAAGGTAGTGCATGTGTTTTTTCTCTTTCTTCTGTGGACAGAAAGGAAAGATGTTTCGTTTTTGGGTGAAGAAGTGATGCAATCAGTGCTACATCTATTTCAGGACCAAGCTTGACTTCTAGCTGACCTTTCATTTCCTTTTTGACCCTCTTGAAAATACTGATTTCATTCTCTTCTATCAGTATTCCCTGACAAAGTTTCTTCATGACAGGAAGGATCAGGTGATGTGATGGATTTGTTTTCAGGAGATAGCATTTCTGTAGTTGTTTTGAATCCTTCCAGTACTTCCACCAAGTGCCCAACTATAACCATTTCTTCATATGTGTAAAGATTCCGCTGCACTTCAAGCCGCATTTTTGAGAGAGATTTGTCCAATAGAGTGGCTTGAAGTGCAGCGGATTGCTCCAAGAGTCTTTTTAACATATCCAGAGACGAATTCCATCTTGTTGGTATATCTTGTATAAGTTTGTGACCTTGTGCTGTACTTTCCAACAACAGTTTTTGCTTTTGTTGAAGGACATCGGATGAAAGGGGGCTCTGATGGAAGAAAGCTACAATGGACCTTCCTCTGCTTAAGTTTTTGTTGATCTCTTAACAATTGAATTTGTTTTGTGACCAAAACAACCCACTCTTGTTGGATTCATTATTTGAAATGCCTTTTTTTCATTGGCCGCATTGTCTGTGACACATATAGGGTCTTTGATTCCCCATGTCTCAAGAGTGGTTTGCAGGTGACGGGCAATGTTATCTGCAGTATGTGACCCAGGGAAAAGTTTTGTCTGTAAAACAGCAGACTTTAGTTTCCATTCACTGTTGATATAATGTACTGTAACTTTATAGTATGGTTCTGTATTAAGAGATGTCCATGCATCATGAGTGATAGAAACCCCATAGAGACATTTGTTTAGGTCATCGACAAGTGCAACCATCATATTCTCATACTTCTCATCAAGTTTCTTGATAATGTCTTTCCTCCCTGGTGGTATCTTTCATCTAATTCACAGCTGCAGAAACGTTTTAATGAGTCACTTTCAACAAAATTCAGTGGTAATAATTTGTCAATAATCATATCACACAGTTTCTCATCAATTATGCGTTTTTTATCTGCAGTAAGTGGTCTACCATCTTCCTTGACTTGTCTTTTAATTATTGTGGGAATGCTTGACTGTTTGCTAGTACTCTGTTCTATGTGATTCTCTGTAATCCATCCCCTATGATGATGATGATGGTCGAGATGAAATTGCATATTTGTTGTGTTTTCTGAAAAAAAGATAAGGCAATGAGTAAAATTGTTCTTTATCGCAAAGACAAATTCAACTTATTGTCAATTTATTTTACTGAAATTTACATTAACTATTTTCACAATAAAATTTTTGGATATTTTTTCAGTGAGTTTAAGACTTATGACCTTATCACTGATTTAACAGATATTACTTCGTTTTACTATCTAAATTTTATGTTTATTGTTATCATCGCGCCATTACGATGTTATGATATATAAAACTAAAAGCGATGCTAGCCACCGAAAACGACAACGTGGTTCTTCTTTCATTTTCCGTAATCTTGATAAAGGATATTTACGATGTCACTGAAGTTCACCACAAGACAGCAAAATTATTGACTATTTTGTGAAGAATACAGAATTTCGGCAATACATTTAAGGGACATGAACCTTAATAAACCATGTAAATTTGAGTAAGATACATATTTAAGACGTGTCAGATACCTTACTAAGTAATATATATATCAGTGTTTGTGCAAATGTGTCAAATAAGATAATTATAATGGAAATTCCATCTTTCTGTATTTTGAACCGGCCCTGTCGAATTTTGTAACGATAGTATAGTAGTGTTGAACTTTAGTGACCTCCTACAATGCACTGCACAAATGTAAACAAAATGGTGGGTCAAAAACGTGGGTGAAGCGAACACAAACGAATTCTGATAGAAAACAGTGTACGTCAAGAGTCAGTTACGTGCGCGATTTGGAAAGTAGGTAAATATAAATGGATCGCTGAAATGCAAGAGACGGGAGCAACTCCCCACTTTATACTTGCGTGATGTACATATGTACAATAAGTCAGGAACCTCACTTCGCGGTGCCCTGTCGAATGAAAAGTTTCGTTTGACTTATCATTCTTACGCTAAATACAAATTGTTTTATAACAAATATGGCTTAAACTGCATTTGTCAACCATCGTAAATTAGAAAATAATCTTAAAATGTTGAAAACAAATATTCCTTTTCATGTCAGCATGTTTGGTATTCATTATAATCTCGCATTTGGCCAGCTTTCGTTTTGTGTTCCAATAATAGAATATGACGGTCTATTTTTATCATTTTTGAGGTAGGTATTCTCCAGGTTTTCCTGTCGTTTTAGATAACCAATCATTGTAATAAAATATTCAATAAACATTTGAAAACCATATCTAAGCATACAGAACAACTTATTTAAGGTTCATGTCCCTTTAACATTTTTAAAATTTCAAATACAGTAATTATAAAGACTCCGGGCAAAACACGTTCCGACGATTCTACTACCATTGAATTTGTATTTGTTTCCACACTTTTTGCAGAAGACAAATTCCATGTCGAGTTTCGGAGTACAGCTGTCTTTTTTTCTTTTGAATCCAAAAAAAATCCACACATGGGAACGTTTTGCCCCCTGATGATCGTATAGTTCGTCTGTCGTATTTGTCGCCATGTTCATTCATCGTCTGTTGCTACTGGGAGCTGAAGCGCTTGCAGCGACACCGGAAACGTATATAGTAACCAATCAGAAACCGCGTTACATCATGTTACAGATACATTGTAAACACTATATTGCTGCACACCGGAAAGCGGAATGCATCGAAGTATTTCTCATCTTATATCTGTGCCTCGTATTTTTTTTTTTTTTTTTTCGTTTTAGTCATTTTGAAATCGACTACAGAAATCATTGATCGATTAATCGATTTTCCAGAGCAAATGAGGCGACGTCGACTAAATCGATTAATCGGAACACCACTTGGTAACAGGAATTAAATTCCTTCCCTTATATTATCATATCATATTAGATGAACTTTTGAATCATTGTCAGATGTTTGGCCTGTAACTATATATTTACATTCGATACGGATTTTGTATAAACAGGCATGCTTCAGGCAGGGTAATTTTAGAAAATATGTAATACAACATTGTCATTGATATGTGATATATAGTATTAAAAATTAAAAGAAAAGTAATCACCGTGATGAGAAAATGAGAATGAAACACAGTATCAGCTATGCAAATTATATCAATATGTAATATGCGTTTGTATGTATGTTTGTATGTATGTGTGTGTGTGTGTGTGTGTGTGTGTGTGTGTGTGTGTGTGTGTGTGTGTGTGTGTGTGTGTGTGTGTGTGTGTGTGTGTGTGTGTGTGTGTGTGTGTGTGTGCGCGCGGATGTATGTATGTATGTATGTATGTATGTATGTATGTATGTATGTATGTATATATGTGTGTGTGTGTGTGTGTGTGTGTGTGTGTGTGTGTGTGTGTGTGTGTGTGTGTGTGTGTGTGTGTGTATGTATATTTGTATGTTTGTGTGTGTGTGTGTGTGTGTGTGTGTGTGTGCGCGCGGATGTATGTATGTATGTGAGGTTGATGGTGAGTGTATGTGAGGGTGTATGGACTTATGTATGAATGTATGAATTATGTATGAATTATGTATGTATGTATGAATATACAGTGTTTATTGCATGTAAACGTATAATTGATAAGTGTGTACTGTATGCATTTGTTAAAAGTGTATATTGTGTAGGTGTATGTGTTAAAGTAGAATAGAAAAAATTAAGTTTAAAAAAAATTGCTATTAGCTGGTGGTTAAGTGATTCTCTGCTGCTCTGTGTGAAAAAAAATCCTTCCTTGTGATGTTATATCTGATTTTCATATACCTCAACGGTCTGCTGCACTCAGTCAGTCATTCGAAACACACATAAATACGACGACGAGATTGCTATTTGTATAAATATGTGTCTTGTCAATGTGTAGGACTAATCCAGACGCCTTTTATTTAACTAGTATCAAAAGAAATTGGTTTTTAATAGTTATTCTACTCTAGTCCACCATGCCAGAAGAATGGATAAACAATAGTCTTTCATCGTTACGAGTATTAATTTTAACAAAGACCAATACGGTAAGTAATCGGTCTGACATGTAAAAATATCAATATATGGTGCACCCGTGAAATAGCGATTGATGACATTTGATTACCTCTTAAAATGTTTCGAAACCAAAGTCCTTTGTAATATGAAAAACATCGCAAAAGACAACTAGCATTGGAATTCGTTTCTTATTCTTGAACGATGACCTTGTGGCAACATGAAACTAACCTGGGGCCTAGAGTTGATTTTAGCATACACCCGTGTGAGAAAGACTGTGTTTAGTATATAAGCAAAACACAACACAGTCTGTAAAAGTTGTCGTTTCTGCTTCCGCAAAAATCTAATAATTCAAGTAAACTATGGCAAAATTTTCATGGAATAAAGCTATCTAACTGAATTTAATATTTGTTGAAGTACAAAATATCGATATAAAACGGCCATCACCATCAGATTGGGGACTATCCAAATCGCCTTTCGCCTCACATGTAGGTTGTGTGTTGCGTGTTTTGGGGGATTGTGGGCTATTCTTGTTGTCTTCTTGTATAGTAGAACTCTTGGTCTTTTGATAGTACCATATCACTGAAGTATGCTGCCCTAAGGCACCAAGCAACACACATCATCTGGTCACATTATACTGACAACGGGCGAACCAGTCGTCCCACTCCCTTCATGCTGAGCACTAAGCAGGAGCAGTAACTACCACTTTTACAGATTTTTGTGTGTCTCGGCCAGGGGCAAGCGCTCAATAGCAGGCTTAATCTAGAGGTGGTGTCAAGGGAGACGTTAGGGATAGAAAAGATAAGATCATAAATTTGGTCGCCTTTTTATGATCATGTAATAGTGACAGCAGGTACAATGCTAAAGCCTACTTGCAGGATAAAACTTGAAGAAGTTTATTCATTACCTTATTTATCACCTTGACCTTCATTCAAGATCAAAGGGGTCGAAGAGACTAAATGACTTCAATAACTTAGAAACTTTTTTCGATAAGGGCAGCAGATTTAATTCTAACGTCATATTACATGCAGAGCAAAAAATAAAATAAATTCGAAATAGGAAATAAGATACAAATCAATTTTGAACTTGAATCAATGCAACAAGAAATAAGGTTGTTTAATATTGATTTATAATGATAGATATAAAGATAACGCCAATGATTTGTAAGTGATAAATACAAAATGTAACTTATAAAAATCCTTGGTAATGCTAACAAAATTTCCGTTTCATTCTTTTGCAGAAAACCTTTGTGTATTTATCCGGTGCGTTTCTGGTATGTTTTCTGGTTCTGGTGTGTATGATAAAGAAGAATCTTACTTATGTCGATTACAACGTCTCCTTATCACCGATCCGGGCACTTCCGTTGACGGGTTACATTGTTTACGATTGTGACGATGAACATCCGGGCGATTGTGGAGGGTGGTCGGACCGCATGTCAGGCATGTTCAGTGCTTACGTCATTTCTGTGATACTGCGAAAGCATTTCATGATAAAGCATACACGGTCTGTGAATTTGACAGATTTTCTAATCCCGAATACATTCGATTGGAAACACAACTCATCCATTCTGAAAGGTAGATCATTCGACTATCACGATTTTTTCTGCCAAACGCCACTTGTTATTCAGAAACAGAACTTGACCGGTTTACATGCTTTGTTTTCCAAGGATGTCAATTTTGTGCGTATGAACTGGGACTATACTGAACACTTTAGAAAGTTTCTTGGTTTAAAAAATGTCATTCCGTGGGTCCTAAAGTTACACTTTGCAGATATTTATCTGAAGTTTTTCCAAACCCTTTTCAAACCCACTAAAACCATTTATGAAAGAGTCAACAAGATAACGCAAAGTGAAGACAAACTTGTATGTGCTCATATTCGTCTTGGTGACGCATTAGACCGAACAAGTGAGAATCAGCTAGAGACAATACTGAGTTTCTTAAGATCTATAAATGATACACAAAATAGGATATTTATTGCAACGGACTCGCAAATGGTCCATGATAGGACCAGAGGGATGTTCACAAACCTCCTGGAATCCGAGGGACAGAGCCTGCACATAGACCACTACGGAGGGAATGATATTGCTGAAGGTTATCTGAAAGTAGTGGTTGACTTCATGGTTCTAAGCAAGTGTGATACCTTGGTACTTACCACTAGTGGGTTTGGGGTTATGTCGTCATATCTGAATACTAATGTGACCAACCTCTACTGCCTAACAACTCACGAAGTAGTGCCATGTTCCCGCTATAGCGTCCATAATTATTTCTCTCACGAAATTCTTTCTCCCTTCTGAGGAAGGCACTCTGGTGCTTTCCAGCATAAAGAGTCTGGTTTGGACATTGTCGGTATAATGTAATAGGATGCAGCATGCGTGTTTGGTGTCCGAAACTATACACAAGACACAAAAACAGGAATATACCACAGTCACTCAACACACACACCACGTATCAAGCGGATATGAGAATGAGCAGTATAGCGGAGGTCATCTCAAAATTGCTTAGCATAACAACAATGTGAGTGATACAGGCCCTCTGGATCTCTTGGTTTTACAAATCATCAATTGTATAATAAAAAATAAGGTATACTATAATATTTTTTTCGCATTTTTCGATAATGTGGACATGACGCACATAGTAACTATTTTACATGATGAATAATTTGTGTGTCTCTGTGCTTGGGCTGAGGTGACCAAATTTACATTTTATGGTCCGGAATAGCAGTTGAGATGTGTTGGTTATATTATCTTGTACACATGTTCCTTCCACATATTCATAGAAATAACTGTCGAAAACAGATATATCTAGATCAAATAATCGATGAAATGTTACATAATAGGAGACCACGATCGAGTGCATCGTGGGTAGTCTAGATGAAACATTGTTTGTTTTAGTTATTGGTTTATGTAAATAATGAATATACATACCCATATTTCCAATTTTAGATAATTTTATTTTGCTGCAAGCAATATCGATGCTGGTATCGTTTGAGCGATGAGATGAGATGACGAAGTTTTGCCGAGTCATCTCATCTTTCCGTGTCGACATCAAAATAAAACATGTATTGTAAGATACTGGCCGTGTATTCTGTTTATCCTGCAACAATTTCATTATGCATGCAGATGGCATTCAGAACGAAAACAAATTGCCGGTTATTTACATGATTTCGCTCAAAGCGAGACGCTTCTTTGATGATCAAGAAAAGATGCATTCACTAAACCGAATGAGTATGTACTCAATTTTACTACTGTGGGAAATATGTAAGCGACGTCATTCCGGTGATTGTGACGTCACTGTTTGGCGGGACTGACTGACGTTTCATTCACAAATTTAGAATTAGGACTCAAAATAAAAAAAATAAGCATGGATTTATTGACATCGTAATATTTTCCTATCGCAGCTGTTACAGGAAATTCTTATTATCTGGTATCGAGTTCTATACCCGACTAATGTCGATATTAGTGCTGAAAATACATTTTTATTGATATTGTTCCGCTTCTTTTGTTAACCTTAAATTCGCAAATTCGAAGGGCGCTAGAACGCTTGTTTTCAACGGGAATAAACACCGCATTGACAAAGACCTTCCAAGTATGGCAACAGTGAATATTTGCATCGGAGGACTAGGGACACAAAAAGTTGATTTTCTTCAAAAGTAAGTAAGTTACAATATAATAATTTTGCTGGAACACTCATCATTCTGATTTCAGACAATTAATATTATGAAGATACCTTGAACAGTATTTTTTATTATTAATAATACATATTATGTAAATGCAGTTATGTAAATGTAATCATTATTCTTATTTCTTCCACTTTCTTCCGCCAGAATGGTTTCCGATACTTTTCTCAGAAACTACTAGGCCGATGATCATGAAACTTGATAGATATTTTCCATAGGGTGTTGGATGGAGCATAAAGGGTTTTTTTCCGGAACCGGAAGTCCAAGATGGCCGCCAGGGCCCACTTCCTGTTTTCAGGTTTCGATTCCGATGTCAATGAAAATTGGTCTATGGGGGTATTTAGGGATGGCGAACAACATGCAAACATTTTCGTAAAGATTTTGGTATTCCAAGATGTCCGCTTGCTTATTTCCTGTTCTTCAGGTTTTGGTCTCTGGTCTTAATGAAAATTAGTCTTTAGGGGTTCTAAGGGAGGACGAACAACACGCAGATATTTCAGTAAAGATTTTGATATTCAAAGACGGCCGCTGGGCCAACTTTCTGTTTTCATATTTCGGTCTCTGATCGCAATGAAAATTAGTATAAAGGGGTATTTAGGAATGCTGATAAATATGATAAAAATTTTGAAAGAATGTCGTTGGGTCGACTTCCTGTTTTCAAATTTGTGTCTGTAATTCATTGAAAATTGGTAAATGGCGGTTTTAACTTAAAATTGTAAGGAATGTGTTATGTATGACACTAAATACATGTAGTTATGAGATAAGGGAGATAACTCCTATAGCTTTTTTTATCAATACATCCTATAAAGGTCATATCATTAGTCTAGGTTATAGAACTGTCTAGAATATAATCATGTATAAACAAATATGTTTGTAAACATGTTGATTTTAAGTAGAGATCTAGAATGATCTATTTCCAGAAAGTTATGTGTGTTTATTTGTTTACTGCTTTTAGTTAGATATTTCTAGAAGTAGAAGGTTCTCCAATATTCTTGAATTATGGTTAAGCTATATATACTCCAGCTGCCCAACGCTAATCAGAACTGTAATGAGACCTGTAATAAGACATATCAAGAATTGTACAGCGCCATATAAGATTCTATTGGGAGAGCTATTGTGACTTTATCTGTGGATTATTACAACACTTTGTGTGGATTTATTCATATTGCCTGGAACTTTACAAATCGTTGGTGGACATTCAATTTCCTTGTGGATTTGTGATTATTGTTAATTTGAAACCTAGAAGGATCAAGGATTATACCAGGACATTCGCATACAGATAAGTAACACTTTAAATCATCGTACTAGTCTTGTACCACCACCAATTACTTTGGATATTGTAAACCATCTCTGTATAATATTGTATATATAATTAAATTGTGTTTTGAATTTAGCTGCTGGTTTCTCCTTTCTGTTATTCGTTAATGTAACAGAATTGGGGGCTCGTGTCCGAGATCGATATTTAATTTGTGAAATCTAACTTTGAAAAATTAATTTAGAAATTTTCAAAATTTGTGTACAAACTTTGAGTTTACATTTGAAACCAACAGCTAGATAAATATGACTACTATGCAGGTAGAACAGTTTGTTAAAGCGCCATCCCTGGAAGTTCTTTTGCAAGTTAGTAAGAAGGATTTACTGTTATTGGGTAAACATTTAGGCCTTACTATCAAAACTAATTTGAGGAAAGCTGAAATTAGGAATGTAATTATAAGATATTTTGTTGACAATGGCAAATTTGACTCTAGTGCATTAGATAGTATAGAGGAAACAGTCACTTCAGAAATCCAAATTAGACAAATGGAACTTGAACATGAAATGAAAATGAAACAAATAGAGAAAGAAATGAGAGAAAGAGAAATAGAAAAGGAGTTAAGAGAAAAAGAAATTGAGAAAGAATTAAAAGAAAAAGAGAGAGATCAGATGTTAGAGCTAGAGAAGCAAAAAATTCAAGCTGAAACAGAACTTAGAATTAAAGAATTAGAACTAGCTTCTCAAGACAGTTCAAGTAATCCAACTTTTAGGGGTTTACAAGGAAACAGAGGTTTTGATGTCAGTAGAAACATTAGGTTAGTTCCTCCTTTTCAAGAGAAAGAAGTTGACAAGTATTTTCTGCATTTTGAGAAAATAGCTGACAGTATGAAATGGCCTGAAGATAAGCTTACAATGCTTCTTCAGAGTGTCTTGATTGGTAAAGCTAGAGACATTTATTCTTCTTTATCTGTAGATGAGATTTCAAATTACCAAGTAGTCAAGAAAGCTATTTTGAAAGCTTATGAGTTAGTTCCTGAGGCTTACCGCCAGAAATTTCGAAACTCGAGAAAGAGAGATGAACAAACTCATGTAGAATTTGCCAGAGAAAAGGAACAATTATTTAATAGGTGGTGTGATTCTAAAGAAATTGATGAGGATTTCGGTAAATTGAGGCAATTATTGTTGATAGAGGAGTTTAAACGTTGTGTCCACACAAACATAAAAACTCATTTAGATGAGAGAAAAGTTGAAACACTTAGTGAAGCAGCTACAATGGCTGATGATTACGCTCTCACCCACAAAGGCTCATTTGTTAAAAACAGTTCTCAAGACAAAAACAGTACCACAGGTACTAGTAAATTTGGTCAGCCTAGGAACCCAACCTTTAGTGGCCCTTCCAACGACAAACCTAAATTAGGTGATAAAACTAAGTCTGATTCTAAAACAGATCATAGGGCAGGTGTGGGGTCTCCTTCTGATCCTGTTTGTAATTACTGCAAGAAAGTAGGGCATGTTATGTCTGAATGTTATTCTCTCCAGCGTAAGGAGCAAAGGCGTAAACAGTCAGTTCCTTCTGTGTTAGCTATGTCAAAGCCTAGTCAGAAACTTAGTGATATTGTGGAAGATTCTAAAGTGTCTGTTGAGATTAAGAGCTCAGAGTCTGATAGTGTCTTGGAGAAGTACTCTCCCTTCATTTCTGAAGGTTTTGTTTCACTTACTAGTGATATTACCAACTTGAAACCTGTGAAGATTTTGCGAGATACTGGGGCTTCTCATTCTTTGATATTAGATGGCGTAGTGCCTTTGTCTGAGGAGACCTCATGTGGTAGTAGTGTTTTGCTTCAAGGTGTAGAGTTAGGTTTTGTTAATGTGCCTCTCCATTGTGTTTATTTAAAGTCAGATTTGGTTACTGGGCCTGTCACCATTGGTGTTAGACCGGAACTTCCCATAGAGGGCGTGTCGCTCATTTTAGGCAATGACTTGGCTGGAGAGAAAGTTAGGGTAGATCCCTTAGTGTCCAGTATTCCAGATAAAACAGATGATGCTGAGACTATTCAACAGGAATTTCCTGGTATTTTCCCTTCTTGTGCTGTAACTCGTTCAATGAGTAAGAAGGTTTCTGATGTTGCAGTAGTTGAGGATCATTATAGTCCAGGGTTAGGTGACACTTTCTTGGCTCATGATTATAGAGGATGTCGGGAGCAAGTGTGATCTTTTGAGCAATCCTGTAGACTTTGATAGTGATAGAGTTGTTCCTAACAAGGGTACTTCTTTGTCTGACATGATGAGTAAATCATCTTTGTCTAGAGAGGAGCTTATAGTAGAACAGGAGAAAGATCCTGAAATCTCCTTATTGTGTAATCGGGCTTTGAGTGAGGAAGAGGCTGAAAAAGTCCCGGTTTGTTACTTCCGTCAGTCAGGTGTGTTGATGCGCAAGTGGCGCCCCCCTGATGTGTCTCCCGAGGAAGACTGGAAGGTTGTCAATCAAATAGTTGTCCCACCGAGGTATAGGCAAGATATTCTAAGTTTGTCTCATGACGTACCTATGGCAGGGCATCTAGGTGTGACCAAGACTTATAACAGGATCTTAGATCACTTCTTTTGGCCCAAGTTGAAACGGGATGTGGCTGATTTTTGTAGGTCTTGTCATACTTGTCAGGTGGTATTGAAACCTAATCAGAAAATCCCTGTTGCACCTTTGCACCCCATTCCAGCATTTGAGGAACCATTTAGTAGAGTCATTATAGACTGTGTAGGTCCTCTACCCAAAACTAAGTCTGGGAATGAGTATCTTTTAACTATTATGTGTGCTTCCACACGCTTTCCTGAAGCCATTCCACTCAGGAATATTAAAGCCCCTAACATAGTCAAGGCTTTGGTTAAATTCTTTACATTGGTTGGTCTTCCAAAAGCTGTCCAATCGGACCAAGGTTCGAATTTCATGTCTGGTATTTTTCAACAAGTCATGTACCAGCTCCAGATCAAGCAATATAAGTCTAGTGCTTATCATCCAGAGTCTCAGGGTGCTTTAGAACGTTTTCATCAGACATTGAAGAATATGATGAAATCTTATTGTTTTGAAAACAAAAGAGATTGGGACGAAGGTATACACATGTTGTTGTTTGGCGTTAGAGAATCTGTACAAGAATCTCTTGGCTTTAGTCCCTTTGAACTTGTGTTTGGACATACTGTACGTGGTCCTTTGAAAATTTTGAAAGACAAAATTTTGGACGAAGATTCTAAAGTGAATCTCTTAGAGTATGTGTCTAACTTTAAGCAAAGGTTGACAAGGGCATGTGAACTGGCAAAAGAAAATTTGGCCGTTACTCAAACCAAAATGAAAACATGGTATGATAAAGATGCCCGTGCAAGAAGTTTTGATCCAGGAGACAAAGTTTTGGCTCTATTACCAACACCGGGTCAGCCTTTGCAAGCTAGATATTTTGGACCTTATGTTGTTGAGAAAAAGGTCGATGATGTTAACTACATTGTACAAACTCCAGGGAGGCGCAAGAAAACTCAATTATGCCATGTTAATATGCTTAAGAAATATGTAGATAGAGAAGAGAGCAAGACCTCTCAACCTATTGCTACTTTGGCCTCTGTACCATCACAAAGTGAAAGTACAGCTGATATTTGTAAATTAGACTTAGATGGTGGTGTACAAGATGTAGGTTTAGACTATGGTGTTAAGTTACGGAATTGCTCGGGAACTTGGACAAGAAACTAACTGTGTCATCTATCAGAAAAGGAACGCAATGAACTGAAAGATTTGATACTTGAGTTGAAACATTTGTTTCCGGATACACCAGGCAAAACAGATGCTATCTATCATGACGTGGATGTAGGCGATGCGCCACCTGTCAAGCAACATCCTTACCGTGTCAATCCTTTGAAAGAAGAACACTTAAAGAAAGAAATTCAATACATGTTGGACAATGATATTATTGAACCAAGCAAAAGTGAATGGAGCTCTCCATGTGTTCTGGTGCCAAAGCCAGACAAGACATACCGGTTCTGTACTGACTTCAGAAAAGTTAACTCTGTCAGTAAAACAGACTCTTATCCAATTCCAAGGATTGACTCTTGCATTGACAAAGTTGGCAAAGCCAAGTATGTTAGCAAGTTTGACCTGTTGAAAGGATATTGGCAGGTGCCATTAACAGAAAGAGCTAAAGAAGTGTCGGCATTTGTAACCTCACAAGGTTTGTACCAGTACAAAGTTATGCCGTTTGGTATGAAGAATGCCCCGGCAACATTTCAACGTCTTCTTAACAGCGTGATATCAGACCTGGAAGGCTGTGATGGATACATCGATGACGTCATCAACTACCACGACACGTGGGAAGACCATCTACGCGGGATTCGCGAATTCTTCGAGAGACTCACTACCATGAAATTGACTGTAAACTTATTGAAATGTGAATTTTGTCATGCAACTGTTGAATTTTTAGGCCATGTTGTAGGACAGGGGCAGGTTAAACCTGTTCAGGCCAAAGTAGAATCAATTATAGATTTTCCAACTCCTGGAAACAAGAGAGAGCTGATGAGATTTCTTGGTATGGCTGGATACTACAGAAAATTTTGTCAAAATTTCTCTGTTATAGCAGCTCCACTTACTGCTTTGTTAAAGAAAAATGTCAAATTTGTCTGGTCAGACGAATGTAAGTCTGCCTTTGAGAAATTGAAAGCCATACTATCGAACTCACCAGTTCTGACTGCTCCAGATTTTAATAAACAGTTTAAACTGTTTGTTGACGCCAGCGATGTAGGTGTTGGTGCTGTTTTGATGCAAGAAGGTACTGAAAAAATTGACCATCCAATTTGTTATTTCTCGAAAAAGTTTGACAAACACCAGAGAAATTATTCCACCATTGAGAAAGAATGTTTAGCGTTGATTTTGGCCTTGAACCAATTTGATGTGTATCTCTGCACTACAGTTGTGCCTGTGTTGGTCTTCACCGACCACAACCCTTTGACATTCATTGGGAAAATGAAAAACAAAAACCAAAGAATTCTCAGGTGGAGTTTGACTTTGCAAGAATACAATCTTGACATCAAACATATCAAAGGGAAAGACAATATTCTAGCTGATGCTTTATCAAGGATTTAAATATTACTTGATATGTCAAGAAAGTTTCCTTTTCAAGAAAACTTTCTTTTCTTTAAGGAGGGGTGTGTTATGTATGACACTAAATACATGTAGTTATGAGATAAGGGAGATAACTCCTATAGCTTTTTTTATCAATACATCCTATAAAGGTCATATCATTAGTCTAGGTTATAGAACTGTCTAGAATATAATCATGTATAAACAAATATGTTTGTAAACATGTTGATTTTAAGTAGAGATCTAGAATGATCTATTTCCAGAAAGTTATGTGTGTTTATTTGTTTACTGCTTTTAGTTAGATATTTCTAGAAGTAGAAGGTTCTCCAATATTCTTGAATTATGGTTAAGCTATATATACTCCAGCTGCCCAAGGCTAATCAGAACTGTAATGAGACCTGTAATAAGACATATCAAGAATTGTACAGCGCCATATAAGATTCTATTGGGAGAGCTATTGTGACTTTATCTGTGGATTATTACAACACTTTGTGTGGATTTATTCATATTGCCTGGAACTTTACAAATCGTTGGTGGACATTCAATTTCCTTGTGGATTTGTGATTATTGTTAATTTGAAACCTGGAAGGATCAATGATTATACCAGGACATTCGCATACAGATAAGTAACACTTTAAATCATCGTACTAGTCTTGTACCACCACCAATTACTTTGGATATTGTAAACCATCTCTGTATAATATTGTATATATAATTAAATTGTGTTTTGAATTTAGCTGCTGGTTTCTCCTTTCTGTTATTCGTTAATGTAACAAATGCCATACATTCATGATCACTACCAAATCAATTCCTCTGAAAATAGCCTTGTATTATAGGTATGTACATTTTAGGAATTCCAATATAAAAGTGCATATACATCAAAATCTCTTAAGATGTTCATACATTGTGCAACTGCATTTCGCCACAGCATGCATAAGCATGTAAGTATATTGTGCGCTCTTTGTGGGCGAAGTAGCTACAAGCAAGAAAATAATTTTGACAGCTCCTGCAAATTGTGTCGGCGTCGTTACGAAAATTAGATTTGGTAATTTAATTGGTCAATTTGAAAAGTCAGACGTCAGAACATGATCCCATTTGAGATCCTGTCCGATCTTCTATCAAACGTTGATTGAAGTTCATGAATAAAGGTCGGCAAACAGATCTAGGGTCTTATAAATTTTCGAAGTTACCCACTTTCGAGGCTCTGGGTTCTGTCCCCTGGTCGAGACACACAAAAATCTATAAAAGTGGTAGTTTCTGCTCCCGCTTAGCGCTCAGCATACAGGGAGTAGGACGACTGGTTCGCCCGTTGTCAGTATAATGTGACTGGATGGGGTGTGTTGCTTGGTGTCTTCGGCGGCATGCTTCAGTGACATAGCACTATAAAAAATGGCAACAATTCCACTATACAAGAAGACACAACACGAATATACCGCAGTCTCCCAAAACACGCACCTCGCACAACATACACGCAACACACCGCATACATGGGAGGCCGTCCTTACATGACCATAGCTGTTAATAGGACGTTAATTAATCAAACAAACAAACAAACAAAATTAATATAAATTCAACATCATTAACTGACACGGTTAACCCGATGTTTGGATATTGCTGCCCCTATTGCATGATCGTAAAAGGCGACTAAATTTAGGATCTTATCTTTTCTATTCTTCCTACCTGACTTTATCCTTCCTAATGCCTTCCTTGGCACCGCCTCACTTTTGGCCTTGAGTTGAGCGTTCGCCCCTGTGAGGAAGGCTCTGGGTTCTGTCCCCTGGCCGAGACACACCAAAGTCTGTAAAAGTGGTAGTTTCTGCTCCTGCTTAGCGCTCAGCAAAAAGGGAGTGGGACGACTGGTTCGCCCGTTGTCAGTATAATGTGACCGGGTGGGGTGTGTTGCTTGGTGTCTTCGGCGGCATGCTTCAGTGATATAGCACTATAAAAAGGGCAAAAGTTCCACTATACAAGAAGACACAACATGAATATACCGCAGTCTCCCGAAACACGCACCTTGCACAACATACACGCAACACATCGAATACATGGGAGGCCGTCCTTACATGACCATAGCTGTTAATAGGACGTTAATTAATCAAACAAACAAATTTTAGCTACCTAGACAGTGTGCATACATGGTTTTCTTGATGGTGTCACTTACAAACTTTTCAAGATTTTAAAATGTTGCTGTTGTCCATGATGAAGTTACTTTAAAAGTTCACATTTTCCGAAATCTCCTTGTAAAATTAGTCCTACACATATATGTTTAGTTCTGACTGGATTACCAGTTCAAATGCATGTAGTAAACAGTGTCCATCCTTTGCAACTTGCAGCTGAGTTTTCCTTCTTGCTTGAAGGAAGGCATTTACATCTATGAGTGCCGTTCTCGTAGGGATTCTACCAGTACTTTATCTATAAATAAAATCACAACACTTTTTGGGATTAATTACACTGTTTACATTATCATAAGGACTTCATTGGTGAAGAAGAAACGTGTTCGGCCACATCTAACACGCATGGCTGGTCAATGTGTGTTTATACAACTGTACCCAGGTACTGGAGACCCAATAATAATTCACAGAACGAATTATGTATGCTAATATTGTAAAAACGCGAAAACATATGTTGAATTAAAATTGATCCTACAACACAACCTGACAAATTTATACACATTAGCAACAGTCCGCTAATGTGTTTGAGAAGTGAAAAGTCAATCTGCGTGTGCGGGGTAATATACATGATATGAGTTCAGCTAGAGTTCACATTCACAGCTCACTCTCGCATCCGCATAGTTGATGTCTAATAGGACGTTATCTTAACCAAACAAACTTTTTGTACAACTATCAAACAAACAACAAGCATCTTCAAGTTACCTTGAAATTATGACATACCGACATTTTATATGTAACAGCTAGCGTTTCCCGTGCGTTATATATGGCGTATCCCCAGCGTGAATAGCGTGTCCCGGTTTGTACGATTACCCTCGGTGACAATCGTCGGTGAGTTGAAGAACAAAGAAATCATTTCTTCTTAACTGCTAACTGCACACGGATGTTTTAAATAATTCAATGGTTTGATTGGGCTCATTTTGACGGCCGTATGCAGTGCTTTGCGTGTGTGTGAACGTTTGTATGTTTTTGGAGGATGTGGTATATTTGTATTGTGTCTCCTTGTGATAGTGATTTAGTGGCAAGAATAAGATTTATTTTGGATGCGCTGAGAGTATATTTAGTCCATGGAGGAATTTCCCAAGCCTTTCTTGATATCATATAATCATCAAATGTTTAGTAGATGTAGATAAATAATTTTTAGCCATAACTTGGGTTTTGCGTGGGCTTAACTGAAATTTTGCGTGGGGTAGTTTTGCACAGTTGGAGTTAGAAGAGAGTTTTGCATAGGGTCTACTTAACTGGAAGTTATGCGATGTCTTCGGCTTTGATTATAGAAATGCACTTGGGGATTGAGTTCCTAGTGGGATTAAATCATATAGTGTTTAGCATTTAGTAGGAGTTATGTTTCGTCGTCCTGCATATTGTGTTTATACATTTTAAATAATATTTGAAGATATTTTTTGTGAATTGCACTGGTGTGTAGAAATAGAAATATGATAAAAACAACCAAATACAGTCTCATTATTGCAACAAAACATAAAAAAATGAAAACGTTACAACTAGTGTCGGAATTGGGAAACTTCTGGATACACATCGCAAAAACGTTACACCGTACACGTCTTCGGACAACGCCTAACAGTCGCTGGTGACCAAATGTAGAATAGAGATACAATAAGGGATAATTGGTCGATGCATTGTAAAGATATAGAATCAATATAATTGAAAGCAGCAGGGACTTAAATGTGGGGTTGAACTGAGGTGTCGAATAAGAGGTAGGTGCCATTGTAGATATGGAGACTACAAGATATAACTTAATGTAATTAAAAAATAAGGGAACCGTGATGTCACAGACTAAGTCAATCGACTTAGCTAAAAAAATTGTTTTAAACCGAAGAACAATTTGAGTATATGCCAAGTGTTATTAGTTATAATGCCTGAAAAGTGTTATATACTCTAACATGTACTAGTAACCCAAAGTGATTAATCGAGTTCGTCGGGTATCGTTGGTTTGGGGTGTGTGACCAATTAATCGAGTAAGAAATCTGTAATCGAGTTTCGTCGGAATTGTCCGACATTGTGTATAATTAGCCGATCAGTAAAAAGACGCAATAAATGTCATAGAAAACTTGTCGCAATCAATCGCTTGTGGGTGTTGTCGCTCATCTCCTTTCAAATATCAAGCGTCTAAACGAATTGAAGAGCGCATAAGCACTACGTAATAATGTAAACATTCAGAGGAGTATGATTTTATTTGTGAAAACATAAGCGACCCAAAACATGGCAACACGTGAGGCAGTACATGAACAATTGTACGATATTCCTGGAAGCGTACGCGGTTTTCAATGTGGAAATATTTTGGCAAAGAAGGAAGGGACACAATGGCCACTTAGTAAAGATAAATCTTAAAAAAAAAACAATCTGTAAACTTTGCAAGAAAAACTACTCATTCAAGTCCGCTTTCGTCTGTGTGACAATAAAGTTTGGGGACGCATTCAAGTTGTTAAACGGAGCTATATTAATACTTACCGGCTTCCAGACATTTTTTTTTATTTATAACAACATTGTTTATAAATTAAAGAGAAAAACGCAATAACAAAACGGTACCGTTTAAAACACATTTATTTCAGGTCATTACCCAGTGATAAGCCAAATCTTATTCAACAATTTACATCGTGAAAACTAGTTTTAAAGTGAATAGTCGGGCAAAGAAAACCAGTCTAAATGCGTTCATTGGCCTTCCAAAAGTTCTCACATATTAATACGACGGTCAAGTTCTGCTTAGTTTCCCCAGTTCTGACCATTAAAGTAAAGAAAAGTTGAAAGCATTGAAAGCGAGGCTGCGTGGAAATGTAACCACGGACATAGTGAGCCGGGAGGACGTTTGAGAATTTCCACACTTTGAATTAATTTCTTCGTACGCAGACAGATTTTGACGAGAGATTTTATTATTCCATTTCATAAGAAATTATACTGGATACATTAACACCATTTTACCGACTTTAGCCATCCTTGCCCGACTGTTCACTTTTAGTATTTATATGTTTTTTTTTCCGATTTGTATCATTTGAAGTCAAGATCAATTTTTATTTAATCTTTACTGGTCGTATTGTTTCTGCAAAGAAAAAAAATGATGAAAAACTAGCAATGCTTTTGATTGACCGTCTTCTGCCATTCAGTTTGGTGGAAAAGGTTTAATTGATAGCCGGTGTACACCACCAGGAATAAAAGCAATAATCGCTTTATTAAGAAATATGTACACACAAATCAGGACAAGCCTTCTGTTTGAGGTGAAACATGTATGGACTTCCATTGTTACAGAAAGTTATGATAGTAAATGGGAGTTCTTAGAACAGAAAAAAAAAATCAGAATCCCATACAGCTGAGAACATTGCATCTAACATCACATAAATTACAACTGAATGGAAGTTACCTGCCTGTATCGTTACCACAGATAACGCTGCGAATGAAAAGAAGGCTTTCACTCTCTTTGGAATGCAAAGACCTGGTTGCTTGGGGCATCTTCTCAATCTCATTGTCAGGAAAGGACTTGGTATCAATGAGCTGTCAAAACCATTAGGCAAGGCCAGAGCTGTTGTTACATACTTCCATCAAAGCAGTGGCCGAGTAGTTAAGATGTCCCGACATATTACCACAAGCCCTGCACCTCTGGGATGCGGGTTCGAATCCCATGTGGGGGTTTTCTCCGGGTTCTCCGGCTTTCCTCCACCAATAAACCTGGCGTCCTTACATGACCCTGGCTGTTAATAGGACGTTAAAATGATAAATTTAAACCCACTTTCATCAAAGTCCACTCGCAACAAACTGTCTTTTAGAAACACAGAAAGTGTCTTGCTGTCTGAAGAAGCACAATGTCACATTATTACAAGACGTGGCAACGCGCTGGAACATCACTCTTGATATGCTTGTAAGGTTATAGGAACAACTGCTGAATTACATGCTGCCCTTATGGATGCCTCTCTGGGGAACAAAGCAGCAGAGATGAGATCAAAATTATTGTCATATGAAGAACAAGTTTTGATTAATGATGTCATCGAGGTGTAGGACCCGTTTAAAACTGTCACTCTTTCTGCAGAGAAGACGCCTGACACCCAGCACCTAATACTCCCAGTGATCAAAAAGCTAACTCAAATATTGGAGGCAAAATAATCAAAGAGTCTAGAAAAAAAATGAAAAATGTGATGCGGTCAGAGTTGAAAGCCAGAGACAAAAAGCATTACTGTAATGGAATACATGTAAGCATGCTGGCCTCATCACTATCCCTAGCTACAAAGCATCTTGCTTTTGTGTCTGAAGAAGAAAGAAATACAGCAAGAAATTTACTTCAAGGTGAGGCTTCAGCTGTAGGATTGCCAAATAGTTTCATCAAACATGAGCCTTTGATGGATGAAGTTGAGAGGGACCAGCATGTAGTAGAAACTTCTGCTGATGTTCCAAAGGTTCAAAGTTATCAAATTGTTGCCAATCAGAATACAGCAAAAAAGATTAAGTAAGGATGTGAACAAGAAAACTGGTTGTCAGATATCATATGCACAGGAGAAAGGTCATGTTTCAGAGGATGTTATTTCACAGCAGGAAATTGACAGATACTTGACAAAACCACCACAGAACACAGACACATGAAAGTGGTGGGAGAAAAAAGAATGTTTATTCTCTCCTTTAATTTCCCAGGTAGCAAAGAAAGTGGTATGTGTTCCTGCTTCATCTGTTTCTTAAATATTTAGACTTGCAGGAAACTTGTTCAACAAAACAAGGAGTAAACTCAAGTCAGAGAATGTGGACCTGGTGATATTCCTGCACAATAATATGGAACTGGTAAAAATTGATGCTTAATTTTATGAGTATCCAACTATTTAAGACAGTTTTCTCAATAGAATTTATTGAGGTCCAGTTTACTAATTCGTAGTCTGTAATTGTTTCTGAAGTGTTCTAAGTTTCTAACCATCAGATAATCAATTTTTGTTTTAATTTAGTGTGGGTCAGTATCTATTTTGTTGAAATAACAATGATAATTATTTGTTTTTGTTTTTTGCTCTTAAATCATTCTCTAAATATTTCAGATGAAATAACAAGCAGACACACAATTGTTATTTTATTACCTTGTTTGAAACTGCATATGACACAATAGACAAAAACACTTTTCCTTAAGCCTGATACTGCATAGAAGACTTGTTTATAGAACAAAAAAATATAATCGATATTAATCGATCATTGATTGATTACACAAAACTGATGATCGATCATAAAATATCAACAGATTCCCAACACTTGTAACTCCACATAAAACATTGATTGACTCATCTACAATATAAAGGCAAACTTTGGATCAAACTTTTACAAGATGTAACGATGCAACAGAAGTGCGCTGTTTTCACCAAATGATGGCAGTTTTACAATATTTTCTAATTTAGAGTTAATCTGTTTCGAAAGAAATACAATAAATAAGCGACCCATGCATAAGTAGCATCTTAACAACATTTTTCATATGTTAAATGTTTCTTAATTGCCATACGATACGGTGTATGAATGAAAGGTCTTAGCTAAAGGACCATTATTGGCTATTTTAAACTAGATGACACTGATAAAGTCGTGGTAGAACCGAATTTGTGATTACTAATTCCCTTCGAGATATACATTTTTGACGGAAAAAGGTAAAAATGTAGTTTGTAATTCCTTTGCATAGTATTTATCTCCATCTGTGCACGGTTCGCTATTTCATATAACGACAGTGTAATGGTGTTCATCGGAGCAAGACCTACGAAGGCCTTTATAAGACGATATATTATGGTTGAGTGATTCCGTCTATATTAATGCTAACAATTCTTTAGTGATATACATTTTACCGTATTATAACACTACCTTATAATCGTAATAATCATGGTTCTGTACATTCTAGTGACTATACTATTTTCTACCGAGCCAACGGGTATTTTGAGGTCATGCTAAGGAAGTGCTAGGTTCGTTGGTAGAGGGAAGGTGGATGTGTATACCAATACGTTTACAGTACCGTCTTCTTTCTATCTATGAATTTCTTCATTTGCACATCGACCAAACCTAATTCAAACCATTGGTTGATGGCTTTCTTTACTTAGCACTACGCCCATTCCAATTGCGACTACCTTCAAATGTTTAGGAAACGAAGGAAAAAATCAGATTGAAGGATCCAATACAGATTATTTCATGTAGATATGAAGGATAGGAATTATCCCGATGTGAGGATAGAATATCCATATCCTTCATATCCACATACGAAAGAACATTTTCTCTTACCTCGACGTTTTTATTTCAATAGTACAATTATGATGTTTGCCATTTTGAAATAAGTTCGAAGAAAACCGTGTTTGCAGGTCAATTCCACATTCTTGAAAATTGAAATTTCCTTTGCATTATTTATAGTGGAACACAGTGAAGTCACGAGAGAAAACATTATATATATATATATATATGTGTGTGTGTGTGTGTGTGTGTGTGTGTGTGTGTGTGTGTGTACATATAATGTGACGATACGAGATGTGGAACTTGTACGTGTATACAACCAGGACACTCCTTAACATTAAAACATAGGAAAATAATTAAACCAAACAACCAATGACACTTTTTATACCGGCACTAAACAGTAATCAGTGCCATGGGCATTTATTAACTTTCCATTATATAATGTTATTACCTTCTCTTTTTATTTGTTCGATTATGGTATGCCACAATGTTGTTTCTATGGCATAAAAATATCGCCTAAGATGGGGGCAACCCTGAAAGCGCTAGCGATACCAATATGACTTATTGCATTGTTGACTTTTTATGTTTGAATATATGTATATGGGTGTCAATACATAGCCTGTAGGATGATCTAGCTGAGATATTCCCGATACCCCAGTCGTTATTATTTAGGCTACATGTATCAATGGCATGAATATCAATGTATAAAAATATCAACTACATTGACTGTAACCCATGGAGAACCGAGGATGAGCTGTAAAGGTCGGGTGAAATGTAGTAGGAACTTGTATATTATTGATATATCATAGTTTGTACTTCTGTTATTATTTCTGACTCATAGACGCTCCAGTACGGCATGGTTCATTAAAAAACTGTTCTTAGGATTCCTTCAGAATTCCATACTGAACATTGATATGTCCATCAAAATTGTTATCTATACCTAATCTTTTCTATAAATGTAGAATTTGCTCATTATCATCATATATTATTACTTTTTTAGTTTCTGTTTTGATTAATGATTCTGGATGAAATAACTGGCATTCCATCTGAAATATCAAATTTGTACACATGTGACCATGCAATTTGTTCCCCTATCAGATACACCAGGGATATAATTATTGATTAGTACACATTGATAGGAATTAAAAATGTAACTATTGCAGAATGCGAAACCATATCATGTTCCTGGTCTTGTTAAGTAAGAGGAGCTATATTGTTTTCCTATTGGTCCAAAATTGGAATATATCATTAGGATACAATTTTATAAGAATAACCGGTAGCAACATTTAAAGTCTAAAATGGCTACATTATGTATAACCAAGACAACTCAAAAATAGGAAATGCACAACTAGGGACCAAACCTATGCAATGATGCTTTGAAAAGACTCCTTCTGTACTTCTGTTTCAAGATAAATCACAACTTATCTATACTATATACTCAAAATACTATAAAACCGCAGTTCAACCTCCTTAAATGACTTTTATTAATAAGGTGTAAAATGTTGAACTGAATAAAATAAATAGATAAACAATAACAATGATTCTTCTATCAGTAACATTTATATTGTTTAGTACTGAAAATGAGGAACATTATACAAAGAGACCAAACATATTGTCCATACAGTAATAGAAACTGTGGAGCACTTTCTTTTTGATTGCTGCTTACATGATCAAACACGTCCTAAGTATATTTGATTTACCAATGATAATGTATTACAAAACCGAATATGATCATAAATAATTTATAAGTAGTTGTAAACGATCTTTAATCCGACCACTTTTTAAGAGAATTTAAATACATACGCTTATATGATCAAACACGTCCTAAGTATATGTTATTTACCAATGATAATCTATTCCAAAAACCACATATGATATTAAATAATTTATAAGTACAGTAATTGTAAACGATTTTTTAATCCGACCTCTTTTCCAGAGAATATCAAATGCATGTCAATTTTGAAGTTGTTGCTTTACTGAAAGAAACGATTTTCTAAATATAAGTAAGACCTGGGAATAGGATGATTGGTTCGCCCGTTGTCAGTATAATGTGACCGCCATACTAGATTATTTAATCTTCCGGCCTCCAGAACTCAATTATACAACAATAGTTTTTTTCCGTCTTTAATGTCAGAATGGAACTGACCGTCCTGTCCGTTTCCCTCTATGTCAGCCATAATGAGATCGAAAAGGAATGCTTACAATATGGTATTTCCGATAATTTTCCAAAATGTTCGAAAACATTTATATATTCTGGCGAAAGACAAATGGATATCACATTATGTCAGTTAAGAAATTCTGCTAGTAATCTAAATTATGATTTATTTAACTCCCATATAAGTGATATTGCTGCCAGTCAGTGTGGTTTCCAATTGAAAAGTCATATCATTATTTCCTTTAATGTCCTCTCTACAATATTTAAAGATCTCGCCTTGAAGTATATTCATGCACTAGATATAAAAATTCCTCAGTCTATCTTCAGGAATCTGCCGAAATTCTAAACAATGATATGAGAAAAATATCTTCATGGGCTGAAAAATGGGGCATACTTTTTAATCATGATAAAACGTTTCTCAAGGCGAATTGACTAAAAAATTAATAATGTTACCAATCATAAGCACCTAGGAGTATATTTCAATTCAATGGCAAATTAGTCTACCCATATAAATTATATCTATGAGAAAGCACACAAAAGAATAAACATATTCAGAGTGCTGAAATTCAAACTTGATAGAAAATCTCTTCAAACTATGTATATTTTCTTTATTCGACCAGTTCTTTAGTATTCTAATATAGAATGGTCAAATTGCAATCAATCTGAGTGTGATGTTTTGGAGTCAATTCAGCTTGAAGTAGCACTCAATTATAACTGGTCTAAAGGTAGGTTATGCCCAATGAAATATAAAGACTACGAAATTGAAATTTATCCTGTATATAGCTATAATCTTCAGACCATTTTCAATGCATACAGTGAATAATATAGGTGGTCAGTTGCCTAGACTGACCAGGAAAACACTCCTCTAAAAATAGAGCGAAGTCAAGCTTTACATAGAAGATGACTATTTTCTTCCAAAACGAGGCCGCATCAACAAACAGAAGCGTGCAACAAAATGTCAGATACCAGTGACAGTCTTGACACGGTATATGTTTAGTAAAAGAAAAAGCTCGAAATGCGATGGATTGTTTATACGTAACATATAATATACAACACTTCATGTTACTGATATACGCTCGCTAGCTTAGTACATCAAACATATATAATATGTAGTTAGTCTGCCACTGAATGTCCGGCTTGCATGTGTTGAAATTTAACTGACCACGAGCAACATGAGTCCAAGAGAATCCGGGTAAGCTCCGCATGAGATGCGACCTCTGTTTCTTCTTTTGCTACACGCCATCTCTGACTTTCATTCCCTAAAGATACCCTAGGGTGCTGCCGATTTCAATCTAATTTCTTCCCCTTTGTTGCCGATTCAGATATTTTTTTTCTCACACGCTTTCATCCAGCCATTTTGTTTACTTTTAGTGCGCAACAATGCACATGCACGAAACTTCGACAACCCATTCCATCCCAGCTTCATTTGCATACTATCCAGTCAGTCAATAAATCAAGGAGTTCCTTCAATTCTGTATTCAAGACGCACTTGTTCAATATCATACGCATAGAGAAATTAAACTGAGTATCTTAATTTGTTTTTTTTTTCGTCTTTTCTTCCGTTTATCGGGTTTTACAAAAATACGTTTATTTGGTTGGGCTAAACCTCCCTTTAAGAAGGGGTACAAGTCACGTTATCATGTATAGAGAATCTGGCCTAGCACCACTTATTAAAAGAAGACATCTACATCGAAATATAACTTTTTTAAATATATTTAATATAGATTGTCCTTATCATATTTATGAATTATTACAACCCTCTATATAGGTGATATACACAATTTTCGACACACCAGATTATTTAATATTCCTGCTGCTAGAATCCAGTTATATAAAACACCTTCTTCCCGTGTATTATGACCGAATGGAATGAACCGTCCTGTCCATTTCCTACAATTTCATCTGTTAGATCCATCAAATGTTTTACAGTAAATACATATATCATTGATAATAGAGCTCATTTCTCCGATATTTTCAAATATGATGGTGATCGTTTGTCAAATACGGATCTCTTTAATTCTCATCTCAATGACAGTCCAGTCTACCTGTTTGGAGTTCAAACGGATTGTGAACACTATTTTCTATACTGTCCTTTATACGTCGACCCAAGACGGCTCCTTTATAGTTCTAATTTGGAACTTGATAATGATATACCACTGACAACACAAACATTTTTACATGGCTCTGAAAGACACGATATTAATATTAAGAAAGCTATATTTGATAAAGGTCAGTGCTTTGTCAGGGATACCAATAGATTTCGTTGAATTTCGTTGAATATCTTTTAAATCTTTTTTCTATTTGTAATGATATAAACTAGGAGACATTTTGTATATGCTGTTTATCAATGTCTAACTTGATGTTTTGGGATATCATCATCATTAGATAAAATAGCCATTGATATTATTTATGTATATACATATATATTGATTTGTATGTACTGTTAATATGTAAGAAGAGGGCGTGTATAGGCATGTTGCCTGTTGCCCGTTTCCGATTGTCTTTAACATCAGACAATAAAATGTTCTGAAATGAAAAATTTCTCAGTCTATCGAAACTTACCTCTATGGATACAATAGCCAATATCTTAATTCAAATGATACATCAGATACCAAACGCTTTATATAATATGTCATGGACACTGAGAGCATTTTCATTAAGATATTGTGAGCATTTATTAATATGAATATACCGCAAAGCTTGCACCATGCATTTTAATCACCGTATATATGGAAAGTCATCCTTAAATAACCTTGGCTGTTGTTAGGGTGTAATCAAACACACTAACAAAGGCATTTTATTTTCCCCAAGTATGGGGGAAATGTTTACTTAAAAAACCAGACTGGAGTTTTAGTGAGTACATTTTGTATAATACATGTATTAAATAGTTTGGTATAATGTACCAGAGCGAAATGTTTATATTGTTGTAACTTAGTTGATATTTTTGGTCATATTGATATGAATATGGTGAGGATGTTTTGGATGTAAACGACAAGACAGCTTGTACATACTTAACACTGTGAAATGTAATGACATCTGATAGAAAGCAGAATATGTGATTGGTCCCGACTGGTCAATGACAGTATGAGTATGAAATATCTGGATAGGCATTATTGCACGTGCTCTGCAGCTGTACATTGAAGGAAGCAGCTATCGTACAGTTTGAATCAGAATTATGTACAGGTCTCAGTTAATGCATGTTTTTTCGCCACGTACAAATGACTTAATTGTAGATTCCCCGGTCCTATTGCAGTACATGGTCAAGCTACAACATCAGCTAATGAAATATAATCAACCAAATTATCAGAAGAGAAACTCACTAAAAATAATAAATTCCCTTCCGCTGATGTTTGCTTTTGTTATATTTCACCGCCATGTACCTCAACGGTCTGCTGCACTCAGTCAGTCATTCGAAACACACATAACTATGACGACGAGATTGCTATTTGTATAAATATGTGTCTTGTCAATGTGTAGGGACTAATCCAGACGCCTATTATTTAACTAGTATCAAAAGAAATTGGTTTCACATATTTACCGTACTCTCAAATTGGTTTCACATATTTACCGTACTCTAGTCCACCATGCCATAAGAATGGATATACAATTATCTTTTTCGTTACGAGAATTAGTTTTAGGAAAGACCAAAAAGGTAGGTAATTGGTTTGGGATGTAAAATATCGTGAACCTGTGATTTGTTTGTTTGTTTGTATGTGTTTGTTTGGTTCATTAACGTCCTATTAACAGTCAGGGTCATGTAAGTGTAACGTTTCGGCTTTCACGTTTCGTGAAACTACAGCCTGTTACAAAACTTTGGATCCGTTTTGTATCAACTGTATCTTAGCACAAAGAACAAAGAATTTGAGTAAAGTTCAACATTTTAATTTGTGTTATATTATTCTTTTGACTTATCAATATTTACAACATATATATATATACAGTATAATGTAATCTCACAGCACTTACATACACTCAGTTACTTTGCAGCTATTCCCAGCATTCCGTCTATAGTTATTATGGAGATATTTCTAAAGTTCCAGATTTTGAACCATTCTGTGTTCCGAATCTGGAATCGGTTCCAAAATTGGAATTGGAACTTTTAGATACGTTTATACTTTGTTACATATCTTTCCGAATCTTAATTAAATATCCATTGCAAAGGTTTGACCAAAACTTACCAATTTGTCGAAATCAGCCATTTTTATAAAAATCGTCTATGATTCTCTGCTTGTATAGCTTCGGCTATCGTCTGCTAGAGAATGGCAAAGATGCTGAGAATTTCTGCCTTTTATACCCCCTATCGAACGCAATCTCGCGTTCAAAGTATCTTTAAAACTCCCGCACTTTATACGTCACTTCCGTTTTTTTAGAAAAAGCGTATATGGTCATAAGATACTTTTACAATTAAATATCGTAAACTAACACGCTTCTACTTAAAACGATAAACATAGCTATTTCATGCCAACACTCAATTCATATGAATCGCCATTTTTACCGCCAATTATTTCAAACTACATAAATATATATGGTGATATCGACACCTGAAATGAGGTACGTTACATAAGGAAGGCCTCCCATGTATATGGTGTGTTGCGTGTATGAGGTGCGTGGTGTGTGTTTTGGGAGACTGTGGTATGTTCGTGTTGTGTCTTCTTGTATGGTGAAACTTTTGCCCTTTATGTAAATTCGTTTATTTTTTGTTTAAACACAATGCAAATACCTATATTCATATTTGTTCTGTAACAAGATCTCTGCTCTTTTGAATTAAAGATGCTCCACCGCCGACAAAGCATAAATGATATTCATCACTTGAACAATAATTGGTGTTTTATCGTGTATATATGTGTCTAATTAGCACAAAAAATAATACAAAATAATTTATTTTGCATTTGGTGCATGCGCAATCAGAACTTAATTCCATACAGAATATAGTGCCACGGATTTTTTTCGGGATGCAATTAATTATTTGGTTTTTTTTCGTAATTTTAACTTGAAATAAAATTAAAAGCTCAAATTTTCCAATGGTGGTAATGGTGTAAAATAAGTAACTTTTGTAACTGAAGAAAAATGCTAAATCGTCTGCTCCTGTTTTTGATAGTGAAAACAATACCATTTCTCAATTTTTTGTCATCTTTAAATTAATTACAAACAACTGGTTTCTGAAATGAATAAGTACTCCGATGATTTAACTTGATACCGTCTGAGGTGCTCCCCCATGTAAATAGGGTTGTCCATGGTAGAAAAGTATCCCGGACAGGGATAGGATAGACAAGCTGACACTTTTGGCAATTTTAGGATGTTGGAAGAGGAAAATGCGGTTAAAAGAGTTTTTCTATGACCGTGAAAATGTAACAGAACCACATACGGAGAAGTTTGTAGTGAAGAAAACTAAGTACTTTACTCCAAATAAAGGTAGAGACGCGTGGCTTGATCTAGACATAGAGCTTGTAATGAATGATATTGTTAACAATTTGAAGAAGAAAGCAGACCAACAGACAAAGGTTCCGGGATTGTTGTAGTTGACAAGACTGAATATATACAGAAGTTGCAAGATGATATGAATGGTAGTGACAGTTATGTAGAAGTGAGTACAGACCCAACCCAGCATGCAAAGTTACACAAAGCAGGTAAACCGTATAGATCTATAGTCAATGGGATAGGAACACCAACAGAGAGGATAGCAGAGGTAATAGAACATGAACTTGAAGAATTCGTTAAAACGTCACCAAGTTATATTCGGGATACAACTGATTTCATAAATAAGTTGACAAGTGTTGAAATACCTTTACCAGATCAAGCAATACTATTTTGCTTTGATGTCTGTAAGTTATATCCATCCATTCCTAGAGAAGAAGGACTTGATGCATGTGAAGAGGCGCTCAATTCAAGAACTGAAGCGATAATAACAACAGATAACGCTATGGATATGATACGGACGGTATTGGCCAATAACAATTTTAATTTGGGTTATAAAAACTACCAACAAACTAAAGGATTAGCTATTGGATCTAGATTGGGCAGGAACTTTGCACGTTCCTATATGCGTAAATGTGATGAACAGCTTATGAAGTATAGGCACAAACCAGAATTCTACAAACGCTTCATTGATGATGGATTTGGGATATGGTTAGGTAGTCCAGAAGAGCTGGAAAAAATCGCACCGTATGCTAATAGTATACATGAGGATATTAATGTTGAGGTACGTTAGAGTCATGAGAAAACTGAATTCCGTGATACATGGATTTTGCTGGAGAAAGGTCATATTATCACAAATTTGTTTATAAAACCTACAAATAAACAGTTGTATTTACATAATGCTTCGTGCCATCCTTCACACACAAAGAAATCTCTACCATATGGATTAGGCATGAGGATCAAGAGGATTTGTACTAGAAATGAGGATTACATGAGACATCGAGATTCGTAATTAAACTACAATTACGTAAGAGAGGTTACAGTGGTAAGCCAGTGGACCAACAACTACAGAAAGTGAATCGAATGGAGAGAACGAAGCTTTTAACTAAATGTAAGAAAAAAAACTAACAATAGGCTCCCATTGTTACTCAAATACACCAGGATGCTCCATGACATACAGAAAATCCTTCAGAAGCATCAAAAAAATATCTTCATAGGTCTGAATAAATGAGGATTGTATTTGATCAACTGCCATTACTGCCGTTCCGTAGGGACAGCAATTTGTGTGATACGTTTGTGCATAGTAAAACCAAACGTGAGATATATGTAGACGCTGGTTGTGATTGTTCCATATGCGATCAAATGGAAAAGAATGCTGTCTATGACACAAGTCGTTCACGGGAATATACGGCAGTATCATCAGTAAAATGTTCCACATGGAATGTTGTATATGTTTTGATTTGTAATAAGTGCAATGTGACCGTATGTTGGTGAAACCGAAAGATTGGTGAAGGAAAGGTTCACTGACAATTTACGGGATGTTCGTTTGCGTGCGGTTAAACCAATAAACCGGCATTTCTGGAACCATAAAGGAACTGATGTGAAGATTGCGGTTATGAAGCCATTGTCTAAGAATATGAAAGAACCGGCTTTTACACGAAGAACAATGGATAAGGTTGTTGGACACAAAGACTCCAATAGGATGTAATGTGAAAGGAGTGTGATGCAACAATGACTTAGTACGGGAAAATTCATAACGTCATTTTGGCGTATTATTATGGATGACGTCATGGATATTGAGAAGTTTTAAAATCAAGATGATAGCAAGATGGTGACTTGATCAGTAGACTGCGATTCATTTTCCAGACGAAGGCTACATAGCCGAAAATTTGGAACAGAGACTGTTTATCTTATGTATATTGTAAATTATGTTCCCTTTAGAACACTTATGAGATGTTATACAAATGTCCTATGTTATATAAAAAGCATCATAAAAGACAACTTATATTTGGATTTGTTTAAATATTCTTCCTCGCTGGCTTTGTGGCAACATGAAACGGACTGACTTGAGACCAAGAGTTGATAAAAGCATTCACCCGTGTGAGAAAGACGCTGGGTTCTGTCAATAAGCAAAAAAAACACCAAAATGAAAGAGTTGTGTCTACTCCTTCTAAACAATTCTGTCAGTAAAAATTAAATATTCCAAAATAATGAGATAAAGCTGGTAAACTAAATTTAATCTTTGTAAAATTGGAAAATAAATTATAAAATATATATAAAACGTCCACCACCATCAGATTATGGATTATTCAAATAGTATTTAGTCCATAGTATACTTTTATTGTAGCCACTAACATCTCAAAGTTCCGCTTTTTCATTGTATTTTGAGACCGATATGTCAACAAAATCGCCGGCCGAGGACATTACCAGTAGAAATATTCCCCTTATCGACAAAGTGAAGGTTAGTGACAAAATAGAATAAATTTGCTACTATAACAGTAACGTATATGGTTTATGTGACATAAAACGGGCGAGGTTCGGTTTATCACTTAATCATTGCTGAACATACACAGCACCCGAAGGTGATCAATGACACATAGATATCGGACAGAAAATAATATCGGACAGAAAATAGCGGAGGAATAAATCTGGTGCATCAGTAATGATACGTCTCCAATACATTGTGCATTAGTGGAAGGAAAGTATCTATAAAAACTTTAGATTTCAGTTTTTCCTCCTGATAATTATCTGTGCGAGCCAGAGTTAGTCACCTTCAATATGCAATAAGTATAATGCCTTCTGTGTGTTTTGAGCAAAAATAAACTAATTGTGTTTATAGCACCATAATGTATTTATTTTTATATTCCTTAGACATGTAACACATAGCTTCTGCAAAATGCTTTTGTTTCTGAACTCTACTGCAGTTAAATATGTGTATAAAATGATTATTAGAAGTAAATATATTTTAGGGTGTTTGCCTTTTGCAATATTATCTAATTTAACGTTAAAATAATCTGTTCCACAATCAAATACATTAAATAAGCGAGCCGTAAAGAAGTGGTATTTTAACAAAATGTTCATATAAGCTAAATGTGTCACTATTTACATTCACTATTTTTCGATTAATACGTATTTTGTATTAAGCTTTATATAAACTATATGTAACCTTTGACAGGACATATTTATAATCTGTGAAATCTAATATGTATCATACACTAAAACAATTATAGAACATTGAATTTCTCAAAACTGCCCTCTCTCTCTCGGCCATGCTTGTTTTGTTTACTATATCGAACATATAATATACGTTTACACGAGGTAGTTTTAACTATGCAAATCAACTCGTTCTATTTTAAGAATTCTTTACTAATAATTATTGCGTATTTATCTTCATTGGAAAGAAACCAAATGAAAAACCTTTCATAAGGGACGTTAATGCATTTTTTAGCAAAGTTCGGTGAAAGCATAATGGGACTTTAATAGACATGTACGGTATATCTATGAAAAGATTTTACCTAATAAAAGTACCATAATGCTATATTTCAAAACGGACAGCAGTCAGAAAGTCGGAGAACGGTGATTATTGATTCTGTTCGAGATATTAATTTTTTATGGAAAAAAATTCATTTCCACGTGTAAAAATGACAATTTGAATTTCCTTTGAATAGTGTTTATCTCCATTCGTGCACGGTTCGCTTATTTCCGAATTTTATTAACGACAGTGTAATGGTGTTCATCTGAGCAAGACCCTACGGAGGCCTTTATAAGACGATATATTGGTCGAGTGATTCCGACTAGATCTAATGCTAACAATTCCTCAGTGAGATACATTTTACCGTATTATTACACCACCTCATCAGTGTAGTAATACTGGCTCTGTACATTCTGATGACTACTGGTTTACTATTTCCTACTGAGATCTAAGCCAAAGCCAACGGGAATTTTGGACAATTTCAGTTGGCGTCATTTTACTCTGAAACGATAGTTGTGATTTCGTCTGGTCTTTTTATCATTAGATGCACAGACAAAAAAGAATTTCAATTTTGTATTTATGGTCACGGCTTTAATTAATATATACATATGGCGGCACGGTCTGTCAATAGACCATAATGGCACGCCATCAAACAAATTCAATCAAAATTGCAACACAAATTAATTGATAGATCCTGGGAAACAGTAATCCACCAATTAAGATGGCCGCCGGTCCATCAATAGACCATAATGGCAAGCCATCAATCAAATAAATTGATTGATTATGGGAAACCATCCTCAATCAATTAAACAATAATTTCAATTAATCAATCAGATGACAATAATGATCAGTGATTCTGGGAAACAGATATTAACTGATTCACGTCAATATAAACAGCATATATAATCAATATGATGTCACACAATCAATATAAATCATTAATATATACTGCGAAATCTGCCAAAGGAACGTGCACCAAAGGTAGCATGTTTAAGCCAAACGAAAACCAAACGAGATGGCGACACATTTCACGGTACAATGCTGTGACCAAAAATGCCTTCATCATTCATAGCATAGCCTACTTAATTATTTGGAAAGACTGTATTACTTGTCGTTCGGAAGCTTTCTAATGCAACTTCCAAGGTGTTGAGAAACAATACCATTCCACAAAGGAGAGAGGGGAACTAGCGTTTGGAAACCAATTTTTGAGTTGATATTCATATGTAACTCTTGTAAGTATTTATTTCCACCTACCACATGCCATATTAGCTTCAGTAGACATATTAGATAGGGATGCAGTTGTGGTTGCACCAATCCTGAAGGAGTGTGCTTTGCAGTACCTACTGTTATAACCTAAGAGTGAATGCTTTTGTAAGGACACTAGAAAATTGATATATTGTCAAGTCTCTACCATCCAAATGACATAGTAATGGACCCTGAACCCTAAGTCGAACTGCCATATATCTGCGAAGATTACCAATTGGACAATAAATGACATCGCTACTTGGTAGCTCGATGATAGTACCTTTGCTATATTGATCATTTTTTGAAGAAGATAGGTGTATTGTAGCAGCATTTTCTTAAAATGACACTCCTAAAAATGTGATAACCCTGAAAGGCATGTGTTAACTTTTGACTGTGATTTTACCTACCGGGAAATAAAATGCTAATGAATATACTGAGAGCTACAAATATTGGGAAGTACCTTAATAATGCTAACCAAAAGGTCTACTGTTACAGGTAATTTGGTGTTTCCACCTTCATCACTATCTCTCCTAATTCCCTCCAACAGTTTTTAACAATAAATTGTTGAGTGAGATCAATATGACCACCTAGCTTGCAATTAAAACTCAAACCAATAAAAGTTTGAACTGTAGAGTGCGAGTAGCCTTTAACAGACATATATATGCAATATATCGCATGACTTAATGTGTCTTTGGTGTTTTGTTATTCAGTATAGTAAACTATAGTTACTAAGCTAATATTGTCTACATGATGTTTTTTTTTTTAAATTATTTTATAGACCTGAACTTAACTTGGACTGCCAAAAATTATTGGCACCAATTCTAAGAAAGTTATGTCTCTCATGATGGATTTCCCCTGCCAATCACTTGGCCACCTGAAAACTATCCAATTACTTCCCAAACAGGCACCACAAACTTATTCACAATTTCCTGCACTACCTGTATACAGACCTAAATCCACATTAATTTATTGCGCCAAGAACTCTCCGCAAGGTAACAGGACCCATTAAAATCTTTCAAAAATAGAAACCACATTTTTAAGTCTGCTGTAACTTCCTCAGATATTCTTACTTTATAAAAGGGGTTCTGTATGCCTGTTTTTGCATCAAACATAGCCGTGTAAAGATCCCAGCTATAGGTATAGCGTTTGCACAAAAAGACATAATTTCAGCCGAGACTGTAATTCCTGTTGTTTTACTTTCCAACACTTTCACGGTCAAATCAAGAAATTGAGGGGGGTGTCAGTCGTCTCTGCCATATTGGAGTGCCGAAAGCCATAAAGGTATAAAACATAAGTTACAGCTTATACATTTGAAATTGGTAACATTAAGGGGAGACAATTACATTGTATTACATAATGTCTAGTTTGGGGTGTGGTATTTATACCTGCCAGGTATAATTGGTGGGAGGGGGGAGGTGTTCATCTCAGGTAAGCCAATTTAACTTATTGTACTGATTAATTGTAATATTAGGGCTAATACGTTTATTAAAAGCATGCATTTTATGTTATAATGATGAAAAATACCATTTTGGGAATATTTTTTCTGTTAATGAAACATATTAATGGTGTTTCAGGGTCATTCAAGATTTCCGGAAATATATGTTGGTTGCACAGATTCCAGTCACGGACAAAGACATGCATCTTTTGTGCTCATTACAGGTTTGATCTTTGTTTAATTTGTTTATTTTAAACAGAAAGGCTCTGGAACCATGTTCCTGGTAAATTTGAATATATAAAAGGTTTGGTATATCTGGTTTTCTTCCAAAATCTTGACATTTTCTATATTATAGGGGTACCTGATAATGTAATGGATTATCTCCCTTTGGCTGGGGACTTTTCCTATTTTTTCATTATATTTAGAAATAGTAACAGTACAGTTTGAAATATCGTCCGATATAGAGAAACTGGCCTAGTTGTTCTCACAGTTTTGCGAGGAAAAATAAAGTAGGTGTTCAAAATGATCAATGCTTTCACAATTTAATTAAATTTATACTGTCCATTAACGGATACTTGTTATAAGTATATACGCTAAGAAACAAGCTTAACCATTTTTTTGTAGTTGTTCAGTATCAAAGCGCGCTAGGAACTATGTAAACATTGCATAAGTTCCAGCTTACCTTTAGCATAACATTTTGTAATTTTCGATGTTATTTAATTCATATATTGATATCTCATATACTGACATTGTCAACAATTAACTTGAGTAAGTTTTTGGGAGACTGCGATATGTTCGTGTTGAAGAGTTGTACCTGCTGCCCATATTGCTTGATCGTAAAAGGCGACTAAATTTAGTATCTTCTCTTTTCTCTTTTTCCTAATGCCTTTCTTGGCACCGCCTCACTTTTGAACATGAGTTAAGCGTTCGTCCCTGTGAGGAAGGCTCTGGATTTTGTCCCGTGGCCGAGACACTTTTTGGTTTGATTAGTTTAACGTCCTATTAACAGCCGGGGTCATTTAAGGACGTGCCAGGTTTGTTGGTGGAGGAAAGCCGGAGTACCCGGAGAAAAACCACCGACCAGCGGCCAGTACCTGGCAACTGCCCCACATGGGATTCGAACTCGCGACCCAGAGGTGGAGGGCATGTGGTAATATGTTGGTACATCTTAACCACTCGACCATGGCGGCCCCACCAAAGTCTATAAAAGTGGTAGTTTCTGGTCCTGCTTAGCGCTCAGCAAACAGGAAGTGGGGCAACTCGTTCGCTCGTTGTCAGTATAATGTGACCGGGTGGGGTGTGTTGCGTGGTGTCTTCGGCGGCATGCTTCAGTTATTCCACTATTTATAAACAGGTGGATTCCAAACATAATGACAGGCAAAGCGACCGATAATAGAAGCTATCACCCTAGAATGTTACCATACTGGGATGTTAGAGACCGTTTGTCATGATACACATTGTCAAGTGATATAGATTTAACAATAGAAGATAATGTTCCCTGATCATGACACCATAGTCTATAAAAGTGGTAATCTTTAATCCTGTGCACAAAGACGTTGAGACGATATGGTTCACCTGTTGTCAGTGTGCTTCAGTCAGATAACACTATAAAAAGACACTTTTACGAGGAGACACAATACGAATGTACTACAGCCTCCCAAAATAGCAAAATGCATTGTATACAAGGGCAGCCATCCTTAAATAACCTAGCTCTTGTGTTGCACGTTAAAACCCGAAATGTTCAATGTTAAATTTTGCATTTGCTTCGAGTATTTTCAAAATAAATATGCAACTCATAGAAAATTACAGAAGCTTTAATGCGATTAGGCCGATGATATGGAGAGCAAGCCATCAAATAAATAAAAACATGTCAACGCTCAGAAAGTCATTATTTAGTCATGAGAATGAATTCTTTACTTTAACATTACAAAACGGTCAGGTTTCAAACACGCTTCGTATGCGATAATGATCTCACATGGTGTACTTAGGAAGCCTACAAAGATATGCATGTACCAACCAGGATTAAAAGTACTTGTTTAACGATAGAACCTTATTGATATAAAAACTTTGCTCGTTATCAGTCTATAACAATCGTCAATTTATCACTTTTACGGCTATTAAAATAAACGCATCGACAAGCTTTTCTGCTCAAATGATATTAAAAATGTAGAAAAATACTGGATTATGAATGCTAAAGCCGTGAATGAAATAAAACTGTATATATTCTCCAGTTATGTTTTTTTCTTTATTATTTATTATTATAAAACGATCATGTGGCTTGGGCGTTAGAATTGCACATGCTCATTTATAATGTTACCGTAGCTCTTCTTAATAGCAAATTCATTGGCCTCCACGTATGCTGTTACAATTAGACACAACACGAACATCGCATACAGGAAATGCCGACCTATCTGATTCCTTTATTAGTTTAAATGAAATGCAATGATCTGACACCACTATTTTATGTTATGATGATTCCTAAATCATCACGTTAAATAAAATAGGGTTTACTTAGTTACATCACACTTTCATTATCACGATCCCCATTACATTAAAAAATAGGGTGTTTATCGTCAGGGTTATCTCAGTCAATGATCGAAACTCAAATGAGCTGGGTAGATCAACTGTATCGCTGCCTTCTTTATATTTGTTCTAGTCTATTCAATTCAACTTCATTCGAATTAACTATGGAAATATTTGGGAATGACCATATACCAGGTTTAAGACTTCGGAAGCAATCGTGTGATTCATAACAAAGATGTCTGTCGAGTTATTGATGCATTTTTTTTCTCTTTTTCCCTACATATTTTATCGCTACAAAGTTTGATGTCTCCACAAGATAGTGATGTCTCGTGACTTTGTTTAGGACTGCGAAATAATTATCATTTCTTTTGTCTGAGGCAAAGAATAATTCAGTTTAGTGAAAAAAGATTCATCTATCTCGATAATAATTTCTTTAAACTCTAATCTTTTTAACTAACAACCATATTAAACTGTTTAAACTTTCAAACTAAGGTATTCAGATGATCGATTCGGTTTATGTTGAAATATGTACAGCTATCTACAAAACTAATAGTCATCGCCTTTCTTATATACCGGGTAGACAATAATATTCTGGATGTGACTCATGTCAAATTTGAAACTAGTTTTACATGGGGATCGTTTATATAGTTACTGGTCGGAGTCGTTATAATGACTAGTAATAATGGTATTTTATCGTCATTTAGATGTTCTATTAAAGATGGAGCTACATTAAGAGTCAGTACCTGGTACATTGTATACGCACGGTGACATTTAACATGTTGATTAATCATACCTTGTCAGATGTATTTCCCAAGGCTTCGGCACAATATTAAAGTATGACCCCACGTAATAGTGGGTAATAACGGCCCTGACTGTAAATAGGACGTAAATCTACCAACCAACCAACCAACATTAAGTTGTCATAGACTATTGACGTTGTCAGGAAGGGTTTTAAAGCGTAATGGAACGCCTTTTTATAATAATAAAATTTACATCACCTCTTGTCAATTAAGCGGCAGGCTTCACACACTATGACCACTTCAGGTGAAAGCAACATCCATTAGCATCGTGTTGTGGAGATAAGGCGTTAGAATTGTACATTTTTTCACATGTTGTGTAAGGCGACTAAATTTAAATTTAGGGTCTTTCTATTTTCTTCTTCCGAACGTCTCCCATGGAGTCGATTCACTTTCGATCTTCAGTTGAGTGCTCCGAAGCAGCTGTAAAACAACATGGTTACTTGATATTACAGGCAAAAAGAATGATTTGGGAAATGTGAGACTATCACCTTAAAGACCTTACTCTGCTGGTGAATAGTATTTTCTCAATCAAAACTAGGAGTAAACAAATTGGTAGTTTCTTCCGTTACTAAAGTTAATTATATTACACTATTATCACCATCGACAAATATGAGATTCTTATGTTACTGCACGATAAATAATATCAAAAATTCCGGGAAAAAAACATGACACTTATGTCCTAAGTTGAATGCAGTACTGATTGCACATGCGACAAAATCGAAAGAAATTCTTTTAAAATTTATATGTACATGAAGTTTCGTGTTAATTAGACATAGATACTCTCAGGTATTGTTCCAATGCTGAGTATTGTTTATGCTCTGTCGACGATGTAGCAGACCTCTGCTGTTAATAGGACATACGGTGAATAGCCCAGTGAATCAACCATGTGATTTTCTTTTCTTTCACAAAAAAATATTTGCTTTTTGAAGTACCTTTGTATCAAAAATAATACCCAAGGAAGATATTAACATTTGTTTACCGAATATTCTAAATTGATGTTTTGTGTACCTTATTTAAAAAAGCGCATGGTACAGCAGTTTCATAGCGTTTGAGTGTGAGAAGTGACGTGTATTAGTGTAACAACAAGTACAGAAGCTTGGCCAGAACGACAAACCAGAACTAGTACAATTATATAGATATAATCTAATGCTATAATCAAAAATAATATTTCATCTTTACATACCACTAGTATGATATCACATATGTGTGAATTCAAATATGATTATTCATATTTAATGTTGTGATGGAAGAATGCGGACACAGACTTGGATCTGATAGTATTTAAGATAAACCTGGACATAAAAGGCTTGTCTTTTCTCCTTCTTTAGTAAAGTCTACATAAAATGTATGTATATATCAGCCTTGTCATCGTCGACACACTCGAGTGACCTTATGGGGATCACTGTCCCGTGACGGGTATCACAGGACATGAGCTATACTCTCGGTGTTTCTCCGATACCAAACCATAACTCGGTAAAGACGACATCGGGACAAGTTTACCGGTTCTTTGTCAAGATCTCTAAACTATGGGTAAGTTAGGTTTGTAGAGATAATACAGCTTTTCACCTATTTCTTTTCAGTTTCAGTGCAATGATATATACAGCGGACCCGCGATAATCCGGACGCCGATACTACGAAATTATCAGGAAATTTATTTGATTATTGACTAAGTTAATGGAATCCGGTAGTCCGGAAAATTTACAATTCGGTCGGTTTGGACTTTGGACGCAATATCCGGATTATTGAAGGTTCATTCTATATGAAATATATAAAACATTAATGTTCTGTAGCTATTGATAATGATAATTAATTTCACTTTTTGTTTACATGATAACCGATAACACCACATGGTTACTCTTCTTGGTCCTAAATGGCTCGAACAAACAAAGTCTACTTGATCCCTTTATCGATCTGATTTTTTTTCTGGCCGTAAGAGTTAGAAATTCTTCATACACGGTGCTGATAGTGACGCTTCTTCTTAGAACACAACACATAACCAATAACCTCCATAATGTGTGGTGCATGTAGATATCATTAATTGATGTGATATTACATTATATGAAATAAATATTGACATTTAAATGGTATGGATTTCTAAAATAATTATATTCATTTTCAACTCTCTTTTTTTGTGAAAAAAATCTTATTTCTCTCAACAAATGTAAACTTTGTATACGTGTAACTTACATGATCTGTCTTGTTAATAAGATAATGTAAACTTTGTATACGTGTAACTTACATGATCTGTCTTGTTAATAAGATAATGTAAACTTTGTATACGTGTAACTTACATGATCTGTCTTGTTAATAAGATAATGTAAACTTTGTATACGTGTACCCAAAAGTTTGGTAACTTTAAAAATCCATTAATAATGAATGAGAGTAGTCTAAATACTTTCACACTCCAAACATAAAGATATATTACGATTTGGATTATAATTATGACATTAGGTCCAGCCATGGTGACTACCTGAACATTTTGTGTTTAGCTTGGTTTTTTGAAAAGAAAAAGGTGACTTAACGTTTGTCAAACCAAATATGAATTACCACCATTGTATCAGAAGTATCTAGTCATGTAGCATTTTAAATACCGTTTCATGATTCACGTGTTTTGATACTTTCATATTATTGCGTTTGTAGAATAGTTTATTTGGTCATTTGGGGCAGGCAGGGCGTTAGAATTGTATATGCTTCCCCAATTGCAGGATTGTAAAAGGCGATTAAACTTAAGATCTTATCTTTTCTTTCATCCTAACTTTCTTTCTTATTCCTAACGTCTCCCTTGACACTGCACCACTTGTGGTCTTTGGCTGAGCACTCGCCCCTGTGAGGAGGGCTCTAGCTTCTGTCGAGGCCGAGAAACACCAAAGTCTACAAACATGGTAGTTTCTGCTCCTGCTTAGCGCTCAGCATACTGGGAGTGTGACGACTGGGTTGTCCGTTGCCAGTATAATGTGACCGGACGGAGTGTGTTGATTGGTGTCTTCAGTGTCATGCTTCAGTGATATAGCACTATAAAAAGAGCAAAAGGTCCACTATACAAGAGGACTTGACATGAATACACCGCAGTCTCCCAAAACACGAACTACATACACACTACACACCGCATACATGGGAGGTCATCCTAACATGACCCTGGCTGATGGTAGGACGTTATTAAACAAACAAACAAATTGGGGCATATATGACTTACACCAATGGTGGTCATGTCCAGCTTAGATGTATCAAGATGGAGTCATTAATTTGTTGCAGACATTTCTAGATTTATTCGTGACTTTATCATGTCCAGCTTAGATGTATCAAGATGGAGTCATTTATTTGTTGCAGACATTTCTAGATTCATTCATGGTTTCATAGCAACAGTACTATGTATGTGACATTTTGGGAGGCTGTGCTATATTCGTGTTATGTCTGAGTGGAATTCTCGCCCATTTCATACAGTGTTATATCAATGCAGCATGCCGCAGAAGACACCTTAATCACACATCTACCTGGTCATATACTGACAACAAGCAAACCAGTCGTCCCACTGCTTTTATATATGCTTTGCGCTAAGCAATATCAAGTTACTTGTTTTATAGACTGGTGTGCCTTGACCAGTGTATAAAATCCCGAGCCTTCCTCATATTGAGTGAACATATTTCAATTGACATAAGTGTATATTTATGTATTTTTATACAATTTTGTCATTGTTACCTTATTTGATTATATGTATGTTGATATTGCTTATGAATATGATAAACATTTTTGTATATTTAAAATAATTATGTCTGCAAAAGCATTACACACCTAAAAACTTCAATTGACGTATTCATCGTATTTATTCGTTTAATGAACTTTTACGGGGAATACTCATCTCATAACTCATATTTTTTATTATTTTTTTGTTGAGATAGTTGGAAAGGCCGTATTTCTATGCACTACACGAACCTTATCGTGTACGTTTGAAGAGATATAATGAGTGCTATTTCAGGTGTAATTTGTTCGGGTATGATTCATGCTGTGTATAAACTCGAGTAAGGGGTCTGTTTGATAGTCGATCTGCGTGTAATTGTGGCCATCGTATTCAGAGCTCAAATGTTCTCTCATTTCAATCACAACAGTTCAGTGTTGAAGCTATTCTACCTGCCCCAGTGATTCCTTTGTTAATTTGCAGAGAATAGTATGTTGATAAAAAATTAACTATTTTTAAGATTATCAAGATTAATAATACATATACTACAAAATCATATTTAAATTAATAATTGTTCTTTTAGCAATTTCATTGTAAATAAGAATAAATGATTAGTTTCACTTATCGTGTCCCTGTTCCCGACACTTCAAACACATATTGTAAGGTCATATCCCAGTTATCATCACCAACTGTGGAGTTTCAGGTGTTTTCTATCTCTAATCTTGGTTCATAGTTACTTTCTGTTTTCTAGGTTTGTTTATACTGCTTTACATCATTTTTATAGTAAAACCATAACAAATTTTGCTTTCTGAAAAAATGATTACTAATCCCAGTATCATTTAATTAAAATGCAACAATTAATTAGGCGTATGAGCACCTGAGCAATCTCGAACTACGATGGCATAAATCATATATTTATATAGTTATCTCATGTTACATGGACTGAAAATATCAAAAACACTCAAAATCTTTAAATCTTAAGCTTAAACTTGCCGAGTGAAAATGGAAATGGAGAAGTATATTAACAATTTAAAATTTTTCATTAATTATTCTGTGGCGAAGGTATTCCTACCTATATCGTCATTTATGCTCCATATTTTGCTTTCCCATTATAGACCGTAATTGTTCTAGGTAGATAATAAATGAAGTGGTGGAAGATATCAATTGGTTTATATAGTTACTCACTAGACGGCATTAAGTTCAACAGATAGACGAATCAGTACACAACGTCTCAAAATATCCTATTATCTTTTGAAAAGTCTCTAATATGAATTTTTTGTTGCAGAGAAACAATAAAATCTATCTCAGTAAATGAACTAATACCTTCATTTTAATTGTTTACTCAGTTGTAACACAAAATGCCACATACCAAAATGCTATTTTGCGAGTAAATCCACCTAATATCAGATTTGTTTAGCATAATTTTCATGCATAAATATGAATTGTTACTTTAGCTATAAGGATTTTCATGAATACATTTTTGAAGATAATAGTTTGTAATATTGCTATCAAGAAAGTTTTAAATATAAAAAGAATTTTCAACTGATGGTAATGTATTAAGATAACTAGCAATATATCATCCTAAACAGACGTATCTTTGTATATACACAATAGCTTAATGGACAGTGTTGACCGATATTCATATCATTTTAATGTCAAAACCGCCGAATTACAGGTATCCTGTTTTTTGTTTGTCCTAACAAGTGATAATGCCTTGTTTCCAACTTTCACAGGCAAAATATTTTTAGGTCAAATTGAAATTGATCTGTAAACTAGTATAATTACCCGAAATTTCTAAAAGTATAACATAAAGAAACCGTTCATGTTAATTTCCTAAATTAAATCTTTAATTTGGGTTAAATATAGCTAGACTATTAAGGTTAAATCCTTTCCCTAATTTAACGTTTTGTCTTACCTGGCATTTTTCACCTGAAAATCACTTATAATACAGCCGTGTTGTGTCTTCCTATAATTAATACGGGCAAATTCCAGGCAATTGGTTTGTTTAAACATAAATCATTACCATGTATCATGTGGCAGATGAAACCGGCGAGATCTACGCTAAATAACTTTGTTTCTATTTATGAAGCTTTAGCGTGTCGTTAGATTTTACGTAATTTGTTTGTACTGTTCTATGACAAGATAAAATATTATTTGCAAAATCCACTGCAAAATGCTTATGACAAACTAGACGCAGTGCTTGGGATGTTTCCCCGTGACCAAAACGTTTGTGGGTGATGAGCTCATTCAGAAACGGCTTTTTTATTACATTGTAATTATTCTTAAGTTATTTTGTGCACAAATCATGCATGCAAAATTGTAGCATATGTTAATCAATGACAAATGCCTTTGTCCATGTAATACAGTGTTGGCAAATGATGGATGATTTTCCATTGTAGGTTGTAATGAAGTCAGAAATAATTCAAATTCAACAGCTTAGAATATTTCATTACGTTGCACAAATTGTGATGGATAGATGCAATTTGGATATTCAGTTGATATCATCTCTTTTGAAATTGTATGAACATCTAAATTACTGTTGGTCTGAGCAGTGTTTACTGACTCGTAAAAAAAATCAAAATTACATCAAAAAACTATATAAACCAAGCGAAATTATACAGTTTTGAAAATCCGACTCCTAAAATTGTCATTATTGATATTGCTGTTATTAAAAAAAACTTTATTATTCAACATCGATTGTGAAACATGTAATACAACTTATGCAAATCACTTTCGATGGCCCGGTTTTAAGCGCGCGAAGGGTCTTAGTGTGGGGGGAAACCTACGTAAACGGGTAGATGACCCTTGACCTTTTCACGTCCGTGCCGGGGATCAAACCCCGGCCGGCTAGGTGAAAGGCGAGTGGCTAAACCACTACAAAACCCGAGCAAAAATTGCTGTTATTCGATGAGCCACCTAGATATATGTTTGGACATCTCAGTTGTGATGAACTTTACAGTCTCAAGGGAGCTTATCTCAAGCAAGAAATATATAATATTAATTATATATGAAATACAAAAGACAGTTCAATGTTGAGTGTTTCTTAAATTATATGGTGTTTTATCAGGCCTATCAGTTCTTCGGGGCCCTGCAGGTAGGGCGTTAGAATTGTACCTGCTGCCCCTATTGCATGATCGTGAAAGGTGACTAAATTTAGGATGTTATCTTTTCACTTCATCCTAACTGACTTTATGTTTCCTAATGCCCCCCTTGGCACTGCCTCACTTTTGGCCTTAAGTTGAGCGTTCGCGCCTGTGAGAAAGGCTCTGGGTTCTGTCTCCTGGTTGAGACACACCAAACTATATAATAGTGCTTCCTGCTCCTGCTTAGCGCTCAGCAAACGGAGTGGGACGTCTGGTTTGCCCGTTGTTAGTATAACGTGACTGGATGGAGTGTATTGCTTGGTGTCTTCGGCGGCATGCTTCAGTGAAATTGAGTTCCTCATAACGGGAACAATTATTCGTTCTATTGTGATCAATATACGTTCTTATGTGAATCAGATTTATCACATCGTAAGACACTTGTGTAATAACCCTATATATTGTGATGTCAAATGTTATAATAACCAAAATATAACATGGTTTCGCCTCTCATTTATAAGCATTGAATTTTTTAACCATATTTTTATAAATACTATTATATGAATCTGATGACTACGTAATATTATATATATATGAAATTCATTAAACTCCATAAATATTTTTTATAATGTATATAGACATTTATACTGTTTGCATGTCTACGTTTCAAAAGTGAGCAAAGACACAAATTACAAACTGTACAAATAAGGTACAAAACCTGGAAGAAATATTAATATATTCAACATTACCCTTGCGTCTGACATGTAAACGGGATTGTTTAAATTTGCATGATTTGTCCAAATACAGCAGTTGAACATTTTTTTCTTAAAACTAGTTCGGTTTGTGTTCAGTGTTCCAAAAAGTATATATTAGACAAGAAAGGGTCAAAATGGCCTCCATGTGTATGCTTATGTAAAGTCGAATCAGGTCAAACCAGCGTTCCTACTAGATGCCATAAATACAAGTAAACATAATGGCGTGGTTATTTGGTGACAGAAATATGTACTGAACCCTGTGGACTTGTAAAAAAACCAGCATACATTATTTGCATATTTTGCCAAAATTTACAAACAAGTCAACAGTAATGTCTAAGGTTAAGACGGATGCATAGACACTTTATATCAACAAAGGTTATGTTCAAGTACACCCTCTTCAAACATATTTTATTACCAAAACCATATTAGAAACATGATCGGGCACAAGTTAGTTCTAACTTACAAACGCCCTCTCTCCATTACAATTTACATCACATTTAATACATACATCATAAGAGGGCTTTATATTATAAATATTATATCATAATTATTTTCTTAGATGGGAACAGATAAGAGAGAAGAAAGAGATAGATAGATAAAGAGAGAGGAAGAAGAGTGGATATAACATCAATAGATCACATGTTATTTACAATCATTGGGACATGTTTCATATACAGTATACTAAAGTAATTAAGTCCATCGAAGAAGTGAGAAATCACAAGTTTAAACAGGGTCTTCAACCTTAATATGACGTTAATTTAATAATAATAAAACACAACGTATGGATAATCAACTAACGTGCGTTAGTCAGGACGACAACGGGAAACATAATACCACTCGCGTTATGAAAATTAACATTTGATTTATTCTAATTACATTGTTTAGAAAATGGTGATAAGTGTAGTATGAAAAAGTTAAGAACTCCACAAAATTATCAATCTCGGTTTCATTTCCATTTAGAAAATTAAAAGCTGTTTCGGAAAGGTAGAGGGCCTTTAATACACGAACACCGAAGTGCAAACCACGAAAACATCATTCGGACAGAATACCAGTACATGTGATTCCTGTTGTTGCTATTCGTATGGTTCATCTTTTGTTGTATACTGAAGTTAAAAAATGCATGAAAAAACCCTAAATCATGAGGCTTTACAACCCCCGGTAATAATTATACAGTGCATACATAACGTTTTCTCGCACCGGTTAGCCACCTGGTCAACTAACAAATCACTTCCAAGACGCCAAGGCCCAATCTCTTACCGTCATCTAGTCCGATTTTGTTTCAAAGACAGAGAAAACATATCCGTGTTACATTTCAAAGATTAGGTATCGGGTAGCTCTCCTTACATACAAATTGAATAAGAAGAGAGAAGATAAACTCACCCAGGTAAAAACGCGGTCGGCAGTCTACATGTCACGTGAAACTTAACACCAGCATTCCTTTCTCATCTACCGTCTTTCTCTTAATGAACACCAACATCTTATGTTACCAGTTAGATATCCTTATCACTGTATCTTCATATCATCGATACGTAATCAGATTTCATTGGTTTCTTTGCTTGGAGCTATTAGCTATTTACGAAACCGAGAAACGCCTTGATAGTTGCTGGAACGGGGCGAACGACACACAATTAGTACCCTTAATAGTGTAATTCGCAGTATGTGCATATGTACTAAACTTCTATGTCTTAAAGATGCTCCACCGCTGACAAATTGTACTTTTTCACTATCAAAAACACGAGCAGATGATTTAGTATTTTACTTCAGTTACAAAAGTTACTTACTTTACACCATTACCACTATTGATAAGTTTGAGCTTCTAATTTTACTTCAAGTTAAAAATATGAAAAATAATTAATTGCATCCCGAAAAAATTCCGTGTCACTATATCCTATATGGAATGAAGTACTGACTGCGCATGCATCAAAGGCGAAATAAATTACTTTCTATTATTTCTTGCGTTAATTAGACATATATATACACGATTAAGCACCAATTATTGTTCAAATGATGAATATTATTTATACTCTGTCGGCGGTGGAGCATCTTTAAGATTGTTTTTGAAAATAAGAGTCAGAAAATAATTCTTTCCAATAAAACAATCAAATGGTAGAAAATAACTATCGAATGTGCTCGTTTTCTTATATTACATGTATACAGGTGTCCTATAATTCTTGCTACACTGTCAATATGTTATAGCTTTTGTAATATATGAGCAACACAGAAAATATTTATGGTATATTAAGACATAGTATCAAATGTTTTTCTTTTTTGCATGAATAATATAAAGGAATGATTTGCTATTGCTAACATTTATTGACATCATAATAACATCACTTTAAGACACTGTGGAATGTTCCTTATTGTGAAGGACACTGTTTTTGGTCATCAGTTCTCAACAAATCAATTATTTTCTGTGCGAGTATAACTATAATTACAGAAAATAATCAACAGCAGAAAATGTTGTACAATTCATCAATATGACAATAGAAAATTAAGAACATAATTTCAATACCAGTGTTATTTATTTGAGCTCAAATGTCAAAGATAACGCCATTTTGACCGTATTTTTCAGAAATGTGTCTTTTATCAAAATCGTTGATAATATTAGTTATATGTTTTTTGTTAAAGAAAAAAAATATAATTGCAGTATTTTGCTTAGGAAATGTTGGTGCTTTACGTTCGGTATTAAACAAATTATCAAACTTTGAAATTGTAATATAACTTAAGGGACACCTTGTTTATATAAATATTTCTTTTGGTGATTATTAACCTGATTAAGCATATGTTACAGAACGTTTATACCTGTATACAATAATTAAGGGATATCAACGGAGAGTTTCATTTCAAAATATTTTTATTAAATCATTTGATTTAATAGGGATTGGGCAGCAGGTTATGCCTATTCAAGCCCTCTCCCTGTGTATACATACATGTACATCTCAAAACCATATATTTAATATACATTTGTATGTAATTTTACAGACAATATTGAAATTAAATATATATTTAGGATACACTTATATACTATGATAACTATGCATACCTATGTTTTTGTTTATAGTTAAAACGTGGATACTGTGTAGCCAGATAATTATAAGCTGAAATTTATAATGGATTCATATCAGTTCAATATATACATTTCCTTGATTTAAATCAGTTGATATTGATTTGAATTTAATGTAATTTGGATCCCTCAATATCACTCCCACACAAGCCATTCCTAGTGACCGGGCAGTACTATAAAGTCCATAGTGTTACCACTGAGTACTGATCCTAGTCAGGAATGTCCAGAGAAAGAGCCATACTGAGGGAGTATATATTAAAACATATGCATATAAATTAATTATAACATTGGAGAAAATGGGTTTATAATATAAAATATGAGTGTTATAAGGGTTTACCTATGATATACTCCTGTCAAAGAACTTGATACAGACAAAGGATAAAACTTGTAATATTATGTCTAGAAAATTCATTATAAAAAAATGTAATATCAATAGTTCATTACCAAATTTGAGAATCAAATGGTTTGAGTTATGGTATGGATATATTTGAGAATAGTAACCAATGCATACCTGCATGACAAAATAGTTGAATATGCTAGATAAAGAAAGAAAATAATAACGCTTGTGATTCACCAAATCCTCCAATACTATTCATTCTTCATATTTCATGAAACAGTTAGATTATGTTTGTATAAGAAGTCATGAACATGTTAATATTCATATGATATTGGATAGTACAATAGGGATTATTTTGCTAAATTTTAGTATATACTTGTATATGAATAGATCACATTTACACATAAACAAATATATAATGACTTGAACTTGTGTAATGACTATTCACTACTTGTATAGTGTGAAAAGCACTGAAGGAGTCTTCATATCATATACATGTACACACATATGTATATACCAGTGTATATAAATTGTGTGAATATTTATGTTTTCTATACATGTACTTGATGTTTTACAAATAAGAGAGGTATGACTGTTATTATGTTAATATAATACTTATGGTGGGCTCAAAGTCTGCCAGATGATTCAATAACGGTTTGGACACAGGCACACAGGTTTGAATTTATCTCATGGCTAAGGTGATTACTTCCCTTTGTAAGAATGTCAACATTCATATGTAAGTGTTGAAAATATTCAGGTCTAGATTCAGGTGAAGGTTTGATTGGATGTCAAGTTGTAAATGAGACAGAGAAGTTAACAAGCTCTGACGTTGGACTGCATATCTAGGGCAGAAGAGAAAGAAGTGATCAACATCTTCAGTAGAGTATCCACAAATACAGGATGGACTATTAGAAATATGCTCTTAATAGAGATAAGAATTTAGCTGACTTGCTCTATTATGAAGTTGACACATAATAATATTAAAATACCTAGTTCCACCATACTTAAAAGCATCAGTACATTTATCATCAACATTGACGGGGATGGCATGACGAGTAAGGCTCCTTTTGAGTTCGCTTATTGAAACCATATCATAGAAGACACAGTCAGGTTTATTCCACCAAGATATCATATAAGGATCAAAACTTTTAAAATACATGTAAGATCTACAAATGGGGGTTTGAAATATGAGTTGATGTCTTACATCATGAGACACTTGACTATGATCAATAATAAAAGGTATAATGTGTTCAAGTAGATAGTCAGGGGTTTCATGATTAATTATTTAAAAAAATAACATATGTTGTTGATCAATTCTACGTTTTTTGAGAGTGTCCCAACCAAGTTCATTGTAGATAACAGCATGACTAGTACCTCTGCGTAAACCAGAGATGACTCTAGCAGCATCAAGTTGGATATATTCTAAAAGTTCGGATTCCGTTTGATTGCAATTATTCCATACAACACTTGCATATTCAAGGTTAGGGCGTATATATGATTTATATAGAATTTCTAATTTTTCCTATCAAGATTAACCTTAAAGATGCTCCACCGCTGACAAATGGTATTTTTTTCTCTATAAAAAACAGGAGCAAACATATTCAGTATTTTTCTTCAGTTGCAAAAGTTACTTTCTATGCACCATTACCACATTTGAAAAGTTTGAGCTTCTAATTTTACTTCGAGATAAAAATATTAAAAATAATTAATTGCATCCCGAAAAAATTCCGTGGCACTATGTCCTATATGGAATGAAATACTGATTGCGCATGCACTAAAGGCAAAAGAAATTATTTTATATTACTATTTGTGTTAATTTGACATATATATACACGATTAAACAGAAATTATTGCTCAAATGATGAATATCATTTATGCTCTATCGGCGGTGGAGCATCTTTAAGTGATCTTAACACATTTATTTTTTGTAGGTATTTTCAAATATAAAATTGATATGGTTAGACCATGCCCCATGACTATTAAAAATTCTCCACGGTTTTGATGTTTATTTACATTGGTTACAGTATTATTCATGAAAATAAGGTCAGGATGATGTATATCAGCATTATGTTTATTTGAAATTAAAAGTGCTTCTGTTTTATTTGGGTCAAAAGAATTCCCCATTTATTCGCCCATATAGATATTCTATTCAAATCATTATTTAGTATTTCAGCTGCAGCTACCTGATCATTATCTATAAGTACAAAAAGGGAAGTATCATCTGCGAAAAATTTGACATTTGAATAAATTTCATTTTCCAAATCATTTATATATATGAGAAATAAATATGGTCCAAGTACTGAGCCTTGAGGTACTCCGGCTGTTACAGCTTTCCATACTGATTTATATCCATCAATAATTACTCTTTGCTGCCATCACTTAAATAATTAGAAAGCCATTTTAAAATATTATCATACATACCATATTTTTTTCAATTTATATATAAGTCCGTCATGCCAAACCCTGTCAAATGCTTTACTGATATCACAAAACACTAATCTTGCTTCTTTTCTTCTATCAAGCTGTTTCATAATTGTATCTTTTGTTTGTTTGTTTGTTTGATTAATTAACGTCCTATTAACAGCTATGGTCATGTAAGGACGGCCTCCCATGTATGCGGTGTGTTGCGTGTATGTTGTGCGAGGTGCGTGTTTTGGGAGACTGCGGTAAATTAATGTTATGTCTTCTTGTATAGTGGAACTATTGCCCTTTTTATAGTGCTATATCACTGAAGCATGCCGCCGAAGACACCAAGCAACACACCCCACCCGGTCACATTATACTGACAACGGGCGAACCAGTCGTCCCACTCCCCGTTTGCTGAGCGCTAAGCAGGAGCAGAAACTACCACTTTTATAGACTTTGGTGTGTCTCGGCCAGGGGACAGAACCCAGAGCCTTCCTCACAGGGGCGAACGCTCGACGCAAGGCCAAAAGTGAGGCGGTGCCAAGGAAGGCATTAGGAAAGATAAAGTCAGTTAGGAAGAAAAGAAAAGATAAGATCCTAAATTTAGTCGCCTTTTACGATCATGCAATAGGGGCAGCAGGTACAATTCTAACGCCCTACCTGCAGGGTCCATAATTGTATCTTATATTGACGGAGAGTGTGTTATTTACTATGTTAGCCATAGGGATATGTGGAGTGGATGTCTTCATAACATACGGATATGGATATTTGTAAGATGACTTCTTTACGCCGTAATAGATAGATATCTACATATGTAAAAGGAGCGGGTCGGTGTGGTTTGTAAATAGTGTTAAATACGGTCTCTGTCACTCAGCTGATGGAGCATGCTTCTTTGGCTCACTCGGTAGAGCCGCAGATTTCCACGCCGGAGACCCGGGTTCGATTCCTGGTCGGGGCACTCGACAGGCATGTGTATTTTCCCTGTTCTTCTACACATAGAGAATGGCAACTTCGCCATTTTTACGATAGGCAGATGTACCTCTGTATGTGCTCAGGGGTTTTAAGATAAACTTTTGAATAGTTAAATACAGCAGAATAACTTTGAATTGTTATAAAAGTTCAATAATTTTCAGATGGTTTGAATACGATTTTGGATAGGAAAAATATATTTTAACTTCTTTGTTAATAAAACAAAATGTAGTTCCGGTTTTGAAAGTCTGATTTTCGAAAAACCTGGTAAAATCGCTGATTTTCATTCTTTCAAAAATCATGTTAAATAACATTAATCGGGAAATCTGGTCTCATCAAACCATGATATGATGTTTAAACTTTGTATTTATGCAAAAATATCATACTTAAAAGTAGTTAGCCAAGGGAAAATGCTTATAAACCGGAGGTCCCTCTGCCTGTCAACAAAGACAAAGAAGGAGTTTCCAATCTCTATGTATATATGTTTCTGGTATGCTCAGGTAATTACCTACACAAATTTCCATTATATCGCCATACGTTCGCCCTTATCGGAAGGGTTTCAGGACAGACAGTAGAAGGCCAACATTATTGTTGCCAAAACTATTCCAAAACAATTTCTGCGCGATAGGTAAAATCAAGTCATTTATATTCCGTGGAAATACTGTTTCTGCTACCAGGTATATGAACCTAAAATATATTTGTACAATTTAATATACCTGTAAATGAGCGTATACACTGCATGTACTGTTCTAGTCATAAAGAAGAAAAGAAGCTGCATTTCAAATATTTATGAAGTATCACCAATGGTACCATTTCAAAGTATGATATATAGGACCCATTAAAATGCCATATATTTTTTATTTGATAATGAATATGTAAATTTTCTGCGAAACATATCACAATATTATGACATTTTGACACAGAAATAAACAACGCTCGCCAAAGCAATATAAACCTGTGATACCGGTTGAGAGATGTGTGTAATGGTGCACTCCTATGTATTCATCAGATATGGAAATGTCTCTATTATCATCATACACACGTTTGTAGATTGAATAAAATAAAATGCGTATGATTCATCTGCACGTAACACTCAGCCATAGGTGTCTGGTGAAATTCAAGATAATTATCACATCGATCATTAGTATACAGTGAGTGATTTGTAAAGATCAAGGCATATTCACGTACCAAATTAATACAAGGGTGTTACTTCACACACCGCATACATGGGAGGCCGTCCTTACATGGCCATAGCTGTTAATAGGACGTTAATTATTATTACATTCAAGTCATTTATGTACAGGAATGTCCTGAAATTACCGTAGACTCTTCGTAGCATTCGTAAAATATGATTGATTCACGTAGAATAGTAAAAGACCATTTAAATGAATGTTTGCATTTTTATCAAAAAGCCTTTATCATGCAAAAATAACCATGTTTATTAGGGAAAATAAATTTGATAGCTACCTGAGAATATAAACCATTTATTTATAAGACAGTACCAAATATTGTTACCTACATATGTAGTTTAATTATACACTGAAATTAGTATATTTCTACAGAATGATACGTTAGATTAGCCAGTTATATATAGGTCTTTAGAGGCTAACACTACAAGAATGTTCATACAAGACCACGCGTCAACATAGATAGATCCGTAAGATGGTATCATCTCTAGAACTGATGCTGTCATTTATTATAAAAATAACTTGTTAACATATTACCTTTGAAATCCTTGGTGATGCACGCTCTCGTTATCTGGGTTGTCTTGCATATACATCACTTAAATCTAGCTCATCTGCATATAGATAAGTAAAATAAGCGTCTACCCCGAACATCACCCTCCTCCTTAAATACCTGTCTGAAAAAAATTAAATCTCATGTAAATTAGCTAAATATTTATTCATATGTATCAAGAAGTAGCTATATACGTCAGGGAAATTGTTTATGATTTATCGGGAAATTGACAATAACGGGCGAGCGTATAATAATTTGCATATCGTTTCAGCATCTATTCCATTTTGAATGTCCAGGAGATGCGCTCGCATTGAAGATGAGATAAAAGGTGAACTAATTATCTGATACACAAAACAATTTTGTCACATGTAAATATGTATAGAATTTATGTAAACAAGCAGAAGGAATGACTTAACAAATTTGAGAAGCGTTGGTGCCAATGTTTCTGACATATTGATGTAACATGTAGCTGTGTAAATGCAGAGTAGGTGTAACACCTGATGGTGATTTGGTAAGTAAACCTACCACATTCATCTCAGGATAACCACGTCAATCCTTTACAACTTGATCAAACGTATGGCTTCAAAACTGATTTGCTTGTTGTTGAACAATAGGCCTCAAAACAGTTTACCACCAATAACACCATTTGTCGTATCTATTTACATGTATAACACTTTCGGGTTATATCGGGAAATCGAGTTGCATCACGTGACCGACATCGGCGATAGCCGAATAGATCGGAACCTCCCGAGCTGTATCACATGGTCAATATCGGCAATAGGCCGCAATACCCGTACAGATCGGAACAGTTCGGATACGTCCGAGCTATTTTAAATGTGTACACGTTAAAAATCAATATTTTAATCGAACTTTTTAATAACTTTGCTAATACGAACTTTGTAAAAGTCGGTGATTATTGATTGTTTAAAACTTAGAGAGACAGAGAAAAATATGTTGAACACTTTAAATATTTGTTCTATGCCAAAAATACACATACCATACAAATTTAAGATGAAGTTTCGCAGTCACATATTTATTAAAATCTCCTAATATTTTTTTGAATTCTGCAGGGCGCAGTGGATTGGTGTGTAGATGGCGTTCACAGCTGAAGGTGTTCGTGGTCATCGTTGTACTGTTAAACATGTTCATCGCCCCTCTCACCTACCACTCCGTCAGGGCACCTGCTGCAGAATCAAAGAGAGTTAAGAGGTTGAAGATGGACAAGTCGTTTTTAGTGTCACTGTATAACCCGCCTCCCTGGCTTGTTGAACTGTACCAGAGAACTGATCCCAAACAATGTCGGTACACTAACTGTCGCTGGAGTGTCGACAAATACCTTCACAGTGTCAGTGACGTCATCGTGTTTCACGGTCCCTCTCTTGACAGAATCCCAATAATCAGATCACCAGACCAAACATGGGTAATGATCTCTTTAGAAAGTCCGTTAAACTTTGGACCGAATTACAAACTCCCAGCGTGGAAGTCGGTGTTTAACTGGACTATGACGTATAGGAAAGACTCGGATATTTATTTCCCATATTCTGAAGTCATCAAGAAAGAAAACTTTAAAGATGACCAAAACTACACTCAAGTATTAAAAGATAAGAAATATTCCATTTCTTGGGCAGTTTCTCACTGCGGTGCAGCCAGTGAACGAGATAAATACGTTGAATATCTAAACAGTTATGTCGACGATATCAACACGTTCGGCAAGTGTGGAAAATTTTACTGTGGCGAGTGGGAAGACTCGGAGATATGTTTTACAAAAATGGCAAAAGAACATAAATTTGTGTTGTCTTTTGAAAATTCCTTTTGCACTGACTATATCACAGAGAAAGCCTTTATACCGTATACCGAAAACATTGTACCGATAGTTCGGGGCGGTTCCAAATATAGTACATTCCTTCCGAAAGGGACATACATAGACACGAACGACTTTACGACAGTTAAGGAACTGGCTGACCACATCATAGAGATAGACAGACATAGAAATATGTATCAGGATATTCTAACACGTAAAAACCAATATACTCTTTCTCCAAAGACAGCTACCTACCAACGGGCTATCTGTCAAGTTTGTGAGAAACTGAACACTGAGCAAAACCGCATCACCACGTACTCCGATATAACTGCTTGGCTGTGGAAAAATGGTGGGTGTTTCTACCCTAAAGATGTCATGTCTCAATAAGTTATATATTAGCAATTCTGTCACTATGGCTACAACTGTTACTTTAGACTATGTTTGGAAAATATATTGTACACGCGTTTACATTGATATGTGATATATGTAAGGAGTCCATATTACGTCGTCATCAAGTGAAGGGTTGGTTTGATCGTTACTACCGATTTATTATGTTATCATTTATTATCTATTTTATGTCTTGATAGCTTTCAAAACGCAATAGCATGGAACTTTTTTGGTGGTTTTGGCATGTATGTATTAAACTGTTTGATGAGTTGTGGCTATATTAAAATGTCTCGTTTGAAATACATTCGATAGAATAAACAAATAAACGTTCTTCAAATAATAATGATAGTTGTATTGTGGTATGTTGTACAACATCTATTTGTATAGAATGGCGTTTCTGTGGAATTAATACACCGCATAGACATATTCACCTGAGCATTTCGCATATATCTGCTACTTTGAGCTATTAATACCATTGATTGAAACGTTTTCGGTGGTAACTTACACAATTGCACGATATTGTCTCATTCAAATCAATGGCATTATTACATATCGAATCTATATCTAAGCATATATAAATATATCCATATAGAATGTTTAAAAAATGTTCTTTGAAAACGTTAGCGGTAAAATAATTATGTCATGAAGGGTTTTTCTTGATATATACATACAGATTTTACAGAACTTCGGAAACATCCCAGGTTAATAGTTTTAAGGGTCTTGTACTGCCCTT